>NW_027316167.1:38654165-38856665 GCF_026437365.1 Eucyclogobius newberryi
AAAACACAAGAAATGATGGGGGGTGTGAGTAAAAAAATTAAAAAAAACTTGCTCTTCATCTCATGTTTTAGAACTTCAAATAATGTATCTACTAAAAACCACACATGATATCACCAATCTGGGAAATTTTAATTTGAATGTTTTGTGAGGCTCAGAGAAGGCACAGAGAAGACAACTTCATGAACACGAACGAAGCAAAATACAACTCCAGGTATGTATTAAAAGAGAAAAAGAAAGTACATTTTGCATTATGTGTCCTTTAAGTGCATCTTAAGTGCAGTTCTTTTAAGTTTATGTTCTACTTTTTTCCGTTTATGTTCTACTTTTTTTTTCTACCAGCATGCAAGTAAGGTAATTGTTTTACAATAATGCATGGGATACGATGTTCTGTACTGTGTTGAGGGTGTTGGTTACTATCAGGTCTTTACTATAAAAGGGATTCTGATATTTCAATGGCAAGAGTAGTAGGAGTAGGAGGTTGAGGCGTGGACCACCTCCTGAAACCCAGTCAATGATTACAATCATTCATTCTATTTTTCAACTCAAAATACCAGTACTTTCTTTATGTTACCATGTGGTATTAGACTAAACCTCAGGATCTCGTATCTGATTTTTTATAGTTTTGACAACAAGAAAAGAGACAAATTCCTACACAAACCTACTGCAAAACTCCCTTTAGTGATTGATTATCAAGCCAAATAAGTTGTTTTAGAACACAAACACATATTTGTTTATGTATTTATTCGGAACATAACCCTAACCCAGGGGTGGGCAAACTAAGGCCCGCGGGCCACATCCGGCCCGCAGGGCCTTTCAATCCGGCCCGCCAAGCTTGTCCAAGTAATATTAAAAAAAAAAAAGAAAATGTCTTCCCTTTTTTGCCCTCAGGCATCTGTCTGCTCTTGTATTCTTAATAAATATGACGTGAAAGGAATGAAATAATAGATTCAATAGCCTATATTTGACAGAAAAGTGACATTTTATTTGATTTTTAATTTTTGGGATCTTTTTTTTTTCACACCAATGATCGCGGGCTGGCCCTCCGCTACTTGCCTGGATTCGAATATGGCCCTCGGAGGGAAATAATTGCCCACCCCTGCCCTAACCCATGTTAATGAACATACAAGATATAAACATGCTGTCAACACGCCGGATTTTAGCCATGGTCTCATGTCCATCCGGTGTCCCACATTCACTCTCACAACACCTTTTTCATACAGTACACTATTGTACATGTTTTTAGTGGTAGAGGAAACTGCAGTACCCAGAGCAAACACAGGGAGAACATGCAAACTCCACACAGATCCCATAAATCGATCGAAGGACCTTCTTGCAGGAAGACGTAACCGCTCGATCAGGCAGGTGTCAAGGCCACGTGGCGACTGGTCTCTACTGTGATCTCTTTTCAGTTTGATATAGAACAATATGCTATGAGATCAAATATATTAGAAACATATGCAGTGCTGACAGTACATTATAAAATATTTGTTGTGTAATATAGATATAGCAAATCCATATGACAGATGACATGTGGTGCCAATGTACAGCTTGTCACGATGCCCACTGTAGCCCACTGAACTTTGGTATTACTCATGCTCCCGCTGTGCTTGTATTGATTTATTGTTGGTACAAGTCAACACTCTAATTGCGCCACACAGACAGGCACAAACAGCCACCTCCAGGCTCCAGTTCCCATGTGGTGCAGCAGCCTCTGACTAAGCCTTATATTTATATCCACTGTCAGTGCAGGGCTGCAAACTGCTGCCTCATAAATCTGAACATGCTTAGCCAGCACAACTGTCCTCCTCATTAGAGCTGTGCCGTGTCCCAGTGCATGTGTGTCACTGTCAAACCCATCAGTCACATCACAGGCCTGACTACATCCACATCCAGGCCTATTTGTGATCTGCGCTGGTGTCATTTAAGTGCGCTTTTACAACTGTCTCTTTCAAAGGCCTACACAGCTCTAGACAAATACTGCGTATTCATAATAGGATGTAACCAGAGGTGGGAGATTTGTTTTTGTTTTTTACAGAAGAAGAATATTGCAAATGTTGTGTTTAGAATTTCAAGTGTATCATCTATAATTAAAACAATTAAAATAGAGCTGTAAAAGAGAGAAACGTCTAGTGTATTCTCAGTATATAGTCATATTTCTGTCCTTTTGTGGGGGTTTTATGGTCCTATCATTTTTGTGCAATACTTGATTCTCAACAAGACATTTACAAACACATTTTAGAACATTATGATGCCATCGTAAACTATCTTCTGAATATCGGCAGCAAGATACTGCACAAAAACGTGTTGATACACATTGTTTTCACTATTGTCCATCCCTATCGGACATAATGCATTATCCATTGTTGGTGTCATCTTCTCTCTGAGCATGTTATAGTTGAGCTCTGATATGTAAAGTAAAGGTTCTTTTTCAATCTAGAATTTGTTATTTTCGGCTGCAACATTTCTGGGATTAATGTCACAATTCTGAGTCAAAGTGGAGAGAAATGGCTGACAAAAGAGACTTAAACTGTCAGCGGA
Source organism: Eucyclogobius newberryi (assembly GCF_026437365.1). Taxonomy (NCBI): domain Eukaryota; kingdom Metazoa; phylum Chordata; class Actinopteri; order Gobiiformes; family Gobiidae; genus Eucyclogobius; species Eucyclogobius newberryi. The sequence continues at coordinate 38,656,704 of NW_027316167.1, forward strand.
AGAAGGAAGACGTTTGGGAACTATTCAATATATGGGGTGACAAATCAATTATTATTTTTTTAAATAGAGGGTTTGTACCGTAATCGGGCGGTATTTGAGTAAATTGCGAAGGAATTGGCTGAGCGAGGGATTAAGCGCTCCTGGCTGCAATGCCAGTGGAAAATAAAAAGCCTTTGTGTGAAATTTAAAGAAACTAAGGACATCAATAAAAGGAGTAGACACAAAACATATGTTGTATTTCATCTAGTTGCAAATTAAAAACAGTTTAATTTGGTGAAATTAGATCCAACAGCAGAAACTTTACATGTTTTTCCAGTTGAGAATTATTACCAGCAAAAATCATATTTTATTTTCATAAATTTGCACAACCCCGTCTGGTGAGGGGTGGTACTGCACTCTGTCATTTCAGTTTTTTGGGCAAAACTCAAATGTGAACATGAACCAGAGTTCCTTCGGTGTACAGTACAAACACAACGACAGAGAAAGACTGTGTTCGAGCTCAGAAGAGACGGAAATCTGTGGAGACAAGAGATGCGATGCGATCTGCCGCGCTAAACACGTGTAGCAGCGGGGCTGTTGCGTGCTTCCGCATGAGTTTTGATGGGCCGCAGCCTCTTGGAAACAACAGGAGGGTGGGAGATGAGTGAGTGTGGTGAGTGTACGCATGCGTATTTCTAAAAAAGGGACTAACAATCGCTTGAGTTCTCAAATCAGCAAAAAATCCTCCATTATTCCTTTAAGAAGATGTACAGTAGATGCAACAGAAAGAACATACTCTCCCTGATCCGACTGCAGGAGACGGATAACAAAGCCAATGCCTTCATGTGCTGTTGACTGTGATGTGGTTATTTTGCCATCTTCTCCTGGCTAGCGTTGCCTTGTGGGTGGATACAGCCCATGTTTGAAGCCGCCAACTTGAGCCACGGGGAGGTCTGCTATGAAACAGGCTCAATCTGTCCAGCGCTCTCCACTCCCACTCCATTCAGTCGGCTTCTCACTCTGCACCCGGGGGAGACGAGCATGTCAGAGACGGCAGGTGTGAAGGAAGATTAGAAAGGCGAGAGTGAGCCCAATGGAGGGGCTTTGATAATGGGGAGGAGAGTGAGGACAACATGCTCATTGTGGGGCTGTTGTTTTTTTTCATTTTGCACCATTTCCAGGTTATATTTAAGTTAATTGTGTGTGCCGGTGCATCAGCTGTCCACATACGCAGCTAATAGCTTTTGTTTCTCCTCCGAGATTGCTAGTGGTCGGGTCTGTGTGATGGACAGCCTGGCGCTTTGGCAGAGAAGATGCAGAAAGCTCCTAGGCTATCCACTCGTCAGACCTGCAATTATCTGGCAGCGGCAGCCTCACACCATGGGTGTGCATGAAAATGAGCCCCGGGCCCAGCCTCGGCGTCTGCCACTGTCTCTGTGGACGAGCACACAGCCAGGTCTGGGGGTAGGGGGAGTAAGGATAGTTTTCAACTGTGCTGCCGGGGCAAATAAAATGCCTGAAAAACAACATGCATAACATTTGTAAGATTGCATGAAGTGTATATGACAGGATCAGGATTTCTAATGATGACTTCATTCGGTGTGGTAGAACCTGAGGTAAATATTTATCATCGTCTTAAACCAGTCTAGTGGCAGTTTTGAAAATTGTAAAATAAAAGTTGAGCTGAATTCTAAAACAGAATCCATCTGTTTGTCATCAATAAGAGACATTCCATATAAAATGGAAAGTCTAGACAGTTAAAATCATTTAACAAAATAAAGTTATTTGTCAAATCATAACCTTGTATTTATATGAATTTAGGCCCTTGTTTACAATATGGTTGCAAGGCATCAGTTCTGTAATTATATACCATTACCTATGTCACATATGATGCCCATGTCCAACCAGGAAGTAACATTTATAAACGTCACCAACATTGTCAAACCGGGGAAAACATTTTTTTATTTGTTTAAAAATAAATTATAATAATTTAAAATATATATGGTTTTGTGCATGTTGTTTATGTTGTAAGATTAGATGAGATAAGATAATCCTTTATTGTCCACACATGGGGAAATTCCATTGTTGCAACGCAGGTAGATACAGAGGAAAAGAACAGACAACTTATAGGAAGTTTAAAAAACACTCTCAATAGAACTCTTATAAACAAAAACTCTTATAAACAAAAACTCCTATAGACAAAACCTCCCATTTCCCAACAAGGTATGGAGGGGAAAAAATAAATAAAGATAAAAATAAAATAAAATATCATATATAATTTATAAAATAAAATAAAAGACAGCTAGCGTAAGACAAGATAATACTACTAATAATAATAATGGAAAAATAAACACTCTATTCTCATCAGTTATATGCACATGAATGTGACACCATTGCATGTGATCACGACAGTAATTGCACATCAATATGACGGAATTGCACATGGTTAGGTCAGTATTGCGAGTGTTCAGGACTAACAGTTTTTGTTATAAAGTCTGACAGCAGCAGGAAGGAAAGACCTGCGAAATCTCTCCTTCACACATCGAGGGTGGATCAGTCTCTCACTCAAGCTGCTCTCCAGAGCGGACAGAGTGTCCTGCAGGGGGTGACACTCATGTTCCAGCATAGATGTGAATCTAGCCAGGACCCTTCTGTCCCCCACTTCCTGCACCGAGTCCAGAGCACAGCCCAGGACGGAGCTGGACTTCTTGATGACTTTGTCCAGCTTCTTCCTCTCCCTCTCTGTGATGCTGCTGCTCCAGCAGGCCACACCATACAGGAGGGCCGATGCCACCACAGAGTCGTAGAAGGTCTTCAGGAGTGGCCCTGTCACTCCAAAAGACCTGAGTCTCTAACCTGTTTTAAGTTTTAAGTTTGAATGCAGCAACAACAACAAAAATAACAGTGTTAAAAATGCATAATGGCTCAGGCAGGTGTAAAAGAAAAACAAAACAGAATATATTTTCAATACTACATCTTTCATTTTCTTCCACCTTGACAGAATCTATCCCAGATATAGTAAATGACACTGCTCGCAAAGCAAGGCACGTTCATTTGTAGAGGACAGTTCATTCCGACACTCCAAAGTGTTATGACCCAAGGCTCTAAGGGCCACAGCATAAGGAGACGCACAGAAGGAGAGGTCCAAGTTCTGATCCAAAGATTAGGAGCGTGATATTGCGCCATCAATATGAAGTCAGACAGGACTGAAATCATAGTCTTTGGCCCACAGAAACAAAGAGAAATTGTTAGCCGTCACCTCCAGAGTCTCGCTCTAAAACCTACAAATCAAGTTAGAAATCTGGGGGTAATAATGGAACTTTAACAGCTATGTCAAATCAAGCTTTTTACAAACATTGCCAAAATCAAAAATATAGTGTCTAAACCAGACTTGGAGAGACTTATCCATGCGTTTGTCTCCAGTAGATTAGACTGTAACGGCCGCTCACTGACCTCTCCAAACAAGCTGTAAAACAGCTGTAGTACATCCATACAGAACGCTGCTGCTCGGGTCCTGACTAGAACCAGGAAGTACCATCACATTAGTCCTGTTCTCAGGTCTCTGCACTGCCCCCTGTGGCTCAGAGAAGAGACTTTAAAGCAGCTCTGCTTGTGTACAAGTCTCTCCATGGCCTAGCACCAAAGTACATCTTAAGCATGTTAGTGCCATATGAACCATCTCGGACTCTGAGGACCTCAGGGACCGGCCTCCTGCTGGTGCCCAGAGTCAGGACTAAACATGGACCGGCCTCCTGCTGGTGCCAGAGTCAGGACTAAACATGGACCGGCCTCCTGCAGGTTCCCAGAGTCAGGACTAAACATGGACCGGCCTCCTGCAGGTTCCCAGAGTCAGGACTAAACATGGACCGGCCTCCTGCAGGTGCCCAGAGTCAGGACTAAACATGGACCGGCCTCCTGCTGGTGCCAGAGTCAGGACTAAACATGGACCGGCCTCCTGCAGGTGCCCAGAGTCAGGACTAAAAATGGACCGGCCTCCTGCTGGTGCCAGAGTCAGGACTAAACATGGACCGGCCTCCTGCTGGTGCCAGAGTCAGGACTAAACATGGACCGGCCTCCTGCAGGTGCCCAGAGTCAGGACTAAACATGGACCAGCCTCCTGCTGGTGCCAGAGTCAGGACTAAACATGGACCAGCCTCCTGCAGGTGCCAGAGTCAGGACTAAACATGGACCAGCCTCCTGCAGGTGCCAGAGTCAGGACTAAACATGGGGAATCTGTGTTTCAGTTTTATGCAGCTAAAACCTTCCTGAAGGTCTTCCTGAAGATGTGAAACAGGTTCTACTCTGACAATGTTAAAATCTAAGCTAAAAACTGTTTTGTTTAGCTGTGCATATGAATGAAAAGATTTAATTTGCACTCTTCTCTTTTATGTCTTAAACTCTTTTGTGATTTCTGTTATGTCTTAGTGATGTTAATGTATTTTCTTCCTGTTGTGTGAAGCACTTTGAATTGCCCTCCTTATGGCTGCCTCACCAGCAGGCCCACTGCCAGAAGAGGAAACGGACTCATCATCAGACATCCTCTTTTTTGTGTAATTCAAATAGTTATTATTTTTAAAATACACATATTAAACTAATAATGGTGGGAGAGTGAGGTACACACCAACAACATTCTTAAAAACTGAATTCGACATTTAGACACTTGAAGCCAAAAAATATACCAAAACCCACTTTCCACCATTGCTCCATTCCTGTCAATAACCCTCCCCAACATTTTACCAAGGCTAATTTTGAGACTTTTCAAATATTTGTTTATTTTTTGCTTGTGTTTGGACAGTACATGAGAGTTAAATGTGAGCATAATCATGAGGCATTAGACAGAAGACGCTTGTGTTGCACTCCTCAAATGCTGACAGAGTTGTAGATACTCTGTCACTGTGTCACTATAACAACACTACAGCAGCACAGTCCCAAAAGCAGACCCAAGCCTATACCGAATGAATGGGCTTCGTAGTCTAGTTCAAGTGCATATGATAGGTTAGAAATTAGGTATTTTTTCCCCAATTTTACCATTTTGGGGATGTTTATGATTGTACTTCCTGGTTGGACATGAGCAGCAGATGTGACATAGTTGCAGGTGTCGCAGGATGAAAATACAATAATAAAACAGTGGGTAATTAACATTAGCATAATGGATAACAATATATATTGTTACGTGCTGTGAATCATACCAACAACACTAAAGTGCTGTACAATTAAGAGAAGGTGCTATAAAATGTGTAGAAGGTTTTATTTGCTGTAGTGTTGTGGCTGTTCTGTAGAATTTTCAACCTTAGATCCAAAGCATAAAATAAAATAAATATAAAATAAAATAAAGACAATACTAAATAGTGAAATGCATATTAATGAGCCCTGGCATTATCCCACCATACAGCAGAGAGCTAAAGACGTCTGGCGCCAGCATCCAGCCCATATGGCATCTCCAAACACAAGGAGCTCTGTCACTATGCTCTGTTTGCCCAGCCCATTACTAACACTGGTGTAGTGAACAAACAGCGTCTCGAGTGAAAGCATCTCCGAAGGCTGAGCGCGCTTGTCTTCTGCTCCAGTCTCAAACAAGCTCACAGCTGCTGCGCATTTCTGACTGGCAGCTGAGTGCGCAGCGATTGTGGAAATGATGTGAGGATTGCATTGTGAGCGTTCAGGGACACGACTTTGTGCTTAATAATCTCATTCATCCCCGCCATAGGAGCAGGAGTTAGCAAGGTTCTACGTCGTAGTGAGCGTGCTGAAGTTTGTGGTAAATACACTGATTGACAGAGCCCTTGATGTTCAAGTGAATCAGGGGTTGCTGAACATCCACTATACAATACAGAGTGCACTGGTCTGAGAGTGATGAAAGTGAGAACTGGTCAATAGTTTATGTAGACAGTGTTACAGTTAGCCTTATATACTATGCTTGTTTTTTCTAGTATATATAATATATAATATAATTATTGCATTAATTCTAAACAGATAAATTGATCTAAAGCGGCTTTGCCATGACATTAAACTCTGCTCTGGGCTCTGAAAGTTGTGAAAGCGCTTTTTAGTGAGTTGTTAAGATGCTAGGAAGGCATTAGGAAAGTGAACAATAGACAGCTGCAGAGATTAAAACAAACTGGTTTTGATTTTCATGATTTTTCAAGGAAAGTTGGCCACTGTCCAAGGTGTATCCCGCCTAAGGCCCGAAGTTACTGGGATAGGCTCCAGTCACCCGTGACCCCGAAAGGGAACAAGCGGTAGAAAATGGATGGATGGATGGATGGATTTTCAAGGACAACGCCTTTGAGGGTCTTTGAATTTTTTCACATGTTTCGAAACTTGACAGATAGAGTCCGTTAAAGGGCCTGTACCCATTTGAACCACGATGATAGAGAAACAACTGTCTGGGATAGTCACAGGTTGTTTCCATGTCAAGCATGGTCTAGAACTGGATCAAATTGGTCCTGAAAGTTGAGATGGTTCTCCTCAAAATGCCTTTTAAAATGTTCACCGTACCGTGTTACTTTCACAATATGTTGTATGTCGTACAGGCCCTGAATGTTATACTGTTAGTTGCAGTCTAAACTCATTTCCTCAAGTCAAATCAAGTTTTATCATAAAGCCCATTTAACATGACCATTTATCATACCAGACATGCAAAAAACAGCTACAATGATGCTTTCTGTTAAAAGCCTGTGCAAATAAAAAGGTTTTTAACAAAGATTTTAAAATATTCAGAGATTGGGCTGTTCTAATGCCCAGAGGAAGACTACTCCAGAGTCTGGGATGCCCCCCCCTCCCCTGGTTTTCAACCGTGACTCCGGAATAATCAGATTTGCTGATCTCAAAGCTCTAGTAGGAACATGGGAGATAGGGAGGAGCCAGCCCATTCAGATGCCTGAAAAGTATCAACAATAACTTAAAATTACTCCTGAAGCTGATAAGAGCCAGTTCAATGAGGAGGAGAAATGTGCTTGTATTTTATGGTGCCTGTGATCAAACGAGCAGCCGCATTCTGGACAGTGGACGGAGGCCTGGTCTGACCCTCGCTATCTTAACACATCCGGATTGTTTGCAGGGATTTGTTTCTTAGGCTAAATAGTGTTAGACCACCAGTGAACACAACTTTGTATGAAGTGCACAACTAAAGCATTCCAACTATTCTATTCTGCTTAATGTTTTAGGCTGGTGAATGGCCTACTTTAATCCAAAGGACAGATTCAAAGTAGATTTATAATGAAATGGGCTTCTTCCTTGTTCAAACAGAGCACCCGTCTTTGTTTTAGCTCTGCTCTTTGTCCCGGGCACCTGTCTGTGCTGCTGTGCTTTGTGCACAGAGCTAACACTTAGCACACACAAACGCACATAGCAACTCCTGCTCCGCTGTGTGCTCCGCCAATATTTACTCTTTCCGCCTCAGCACTGCCTATTGAGTTTGACCATTCAAAATAATGTTTGACTAGCATTAGAACAACAGCAGGGCAGAGGTGTGTGGCAGTGAGACCAGAGTCCTGAAATGTGGGGATTCATTTTGGTTTAACGTTCTGTAAACACGCAACAATTACTTGACTAATCTTGACCAGTCGAGTATAAAAAATAAGAAACACATAAGAACACATGAAAATATCTTTTAAAGACAGTGGCATTATTAAATAAAAATGTTAAAAAAGAATGACATATTGTTTTATCCATAAATATTCTATATCTAGAAGTCACAATGTTTCAAGCTTCATTTGGTTAAACATTGTAAGTCCCAACATACAACAGAAATAATCATTTGACTTAATTCATTAATTAAATAAATACTTACAGACCAGATGAGCACTGAAATAAATGTTAGTCACAGCCCTAATTCACATTGTGCCACCAAGTTCGACTAATGAGCGACTGATGAGCGAATGTTGCACCAAAAGTGTTTTCTCATGATGTACATATGACAGCTGTGCATGTTTTTGGAAATCATGACTTAGTTTAAGATATCCCTTTATTGTCCACACATGGGGAAATTTGGCTGGATAGTGCCTGTGGATAGGTTCCAACCAAATAAAAAGTCAAGGTTGAAGGAAAAAAGTTATCTGAAAGTTTAAACTAAAGGTGTTGGTAAATAACGCCTTGACCTGAAGAGCCCGTCTCTCCTCCTCCAGCCTAATTCTCATGCACAACCTTATTTAGAGTTTTACTCTATATATTATTTAATGTGAAAAACACACCTGTTTTTAGATCCAGCACCTGGGTTTGGAACACATCAGCTCATGGTGAAACGACTGAAGACAGAGGTTTGTCCTTATTGGTGTTTTGTTCAGTAGGTCAAGGAGGATGTGTATGCAAAATTAAAACTCTCTATGTCATACACATCGTTTTGGCCCCATTGAAACTGTGAGTCAGTTTTTGTGATCAAAATCAGTCAAACTCTTCTAATCAGGGAAACGTTTCCGCAAATAGTCATTCAAATTGATCGTTTCTAATCAGTTTTATCTTTATTTTAAAACTTTTTTCGAACTTTGACTTATTTGTGCAGACAGAGGGGTGAAGTGAATATGTGTGGGGCCCTGCGTCTGCCCTGCGTCTGCCCTGCATCTGCCCATCGTCTGCCCTACGTCAGCCCAGCGTCTGCCCTGCGTCTGCCCTGCGTCTGCCCTGCATCTGCCCATCGTCTGCCCTACGTCAGTCCAGCGTCTGCCCAGCGTCTTCCCCGCGTCTGCCCATCGTCAGCCCTGCGTCTGCCCAGCGTCTTCCCCGCGTCTGCCCATCGTCAGCCCTGCGTCTGCCCAGCGTCAGCCCTGCGTCTGCCCATCGTCAGCCCTGCGTCTGCCCAGCGTCGGCCGTGTGTCTGCCCCGCGTCTGCCCATCGTCAGCCCTGCGTCTGCCCATCGTCAGCCCTGCGTCTGCCCTACGTCAGCCCAGCGTCTGCCCAGCGTCTTCCCCGCGTCTGCCCATCGTCAGCCCTGCGTCTGCCCATCGTCAGCCCTGCGTCTGCCCAGCGTCGGCCGTGTGTCTGCCCCGCGTCTGCCCATCGTCAGCCCTGCGTCTGCCCAGCGTCGGCCCTGTGTCTGCCCCGCGTCTGCCCTACGTCAGTCCAGCGTCTGCCCAGCGTCTTCCCCGCGTCTGCCCATCGTCAGCCCTGCGTCTGCCCAGCGTCTGCCCTACGTCAGCCCAGCGTCTGCCCAGCGTCTTCCCCGCGTCTGCCCTACGTCAGTCCAGCGTCTGCCCAGCGTCTTCCCCGCGTCTGCCCTACGTCAGTCCAGCGTCTGCCCAGCGTCTTCCCCGCGTCTGCCCATCGTCAGCCCTGCGTCTGCCCAGCGTCTTCCCCGCGTCTGCCCATCGTCAGCCCTGCGTCTGCCCAGCGTCAGCCCTGCGTCTGCCCATCGTCAGCCCTGCGTCTGCCCATCGTCAGCCCTGCGTCTGCCCAGCGTCGGCCGTGTGTCTGCCCCGCGTCTGCCCATCGTCAGCCCTGCGTCTGCCCATCGTCAGCCCTGCGTCTGCCCATCGTCAGCCCAGCGTCTGCCCAGCGTCTTCCCCGCGTCTGCCCATCGTCAGCCCTGCGTCTGCCCATCGTCAGCCCTGCGTCTGCCCAGCGTCGGCCGTGTGTCTGCCCCGCGTCTGCCCATCGTCAGCCCTGCGTCTGCCCAGCGTCGGCCCTGTGTCTGCCCCGCGTCTGCCCATCATCAGCCCTGCGTCTGCCCATCGTCAGCCCAGCGTCTGCCCATCGTCAGCCCATCGTCAGCCCAGCGTCTGCCCAGCGTCTGCCCAGCGTCGGCCCTGTGTCTGCCCAGCGTCTGCCCTGCGTCAACTCATCAGATTAGATAGTAGATCAGATAGAGATGAACCTGATTTTATCCACAAGGTTTGTAAAAACGGATAAGGGAGGAGCTGCGGACGTCACACACAAGGAACTGTCAATCATGATCTTTAAATGTACTTCAAATTAAAAGATTGAAACATCTTCACTTAAATGCACGTGGAGTTACCACTCGGCAGCCAATTACTGCCAAGCAAGATACGCCACAATCAAAGTTCATTTGAATATTTTGATATATAGATAGAGTAAAGCACTAAAGGACTAAAAGTCATGAATAAAATACAGTTCCATGAACTGAATGAGCTGTGTCAAGCTGCGCATATAGACCTCATACAAATTACATTTGAATGTTTAAATCTTTTATCGATTTGAATAGTGTGTATTTAATATAATAAAATATGATTAAAGAATACAAACCTGTAAAAATGATATAAAAGAATAGAGCTTGGTGCTCTTCCTCCTTCATGTCTCCTTTATGTCTCTTTCACTGGATTCTTGTCTCTAATCTTCCTATCTTATTCAGGACCTTAGGAGACATTCAGGAGACAAATACTTTTTTCAGGTTTTTAGTTTTGAACTATAACATAAGTCGACCATAATTTTACATTTTGTTCATTGTAAATTGCAGTATTGATCTAAAACGAATAGAAACAAGTCAACGAACTACCTGTTCAAAACTGCAGAACTGTTAAGCCTCTTCATAGTCACATTTAACAAGCAGCAGAAAAATATATGTTTCTATTTTTGAAATGTTTCTACGTGACATTTTAGAACTCATGTGTTACTTGGAGTTGTACATTTTCTATATATTTACTGTATGTGCAGAGATGTAGGCGGGGATAGGGGGTAGGTGAGCACTCAAGCCTCAGTGGCTGGACAATAGGATTACTCAAACATGCAGGAATCATTGTACTAATTTGAGTACACTAATGATGAGGAAATACCATAATAACAAGGGTATAAGCTCATTAGATTTGCGCATATTGTGCCCTTTAACCTCACTTTCAGAGATAGCCAACAGCATTAGCTCACTTTTTCAGGTTAACAGCGGTAAATGTCAATGCTAAGTATTTAAAGGATTATTGCCATAATTAAAACAGCAAGCTTAAATATGATATTTGATCCTAATAACAAATACGCTGGTCTTGGCATAAAGCTGGGGAAAGGTTAGGCAGCAGGAGGGCTAAACGCACATCTGAACAATTATCTGCATTCCTCTGAGACCGAGAGAACTGAGCTGAGCCACATCACAGAAGGTGCACACTTCAATCATATCTGAGAGTCTAGAATCTCAGTCATGTTTTGCACAGAACGGGGCACAAAGACCCTCTTCTTTTATGGTGAGTGCTGCCATCTGGTGGCAACAATCATTTACAGATTATAATTAACACTGACCATTTCCAGCTCATCAACCAAGTGTGAAATGTGAGTGGGTTTAGTTTGTTACACATTCAATTAGACACTTGCCATTTGATTTGTTGATTACATAGTTTAAATACTTGAAGAAAAGTTTAAAATCCATTATGGCTGACGCATTACATATTATTCGTGTATTCGTTTGGAGCAATATTTTATTATTTTAAATCACTATATTATGTAAGTACGGGGATTTTTAAGTGTGTTGAACAAATCATTTTGAAAAAGATAATGCGCTTGCTCCATTTCATCCCACCAGTTCACATGCATTACTACATTAAATTTGTAACATTACATTACAGACATTCATTATATATTAGATTCATTTTCAAAAAAAGGATGAATGAGATTTAGCCAAAAATAGATAAATAATTGAATCAAATACTGAGAAATAAATATGCATATTTAGATGAAATTATAATAACAATGCAGAGACAACATAAAAAAAAAGGAATTGCCTGTTTAATAAAGCTGCACTATGTACGTCTTGGGGTTTGTCACCTGCCTGTCTCCATAGTGATGTCATCGCCTTGCCTGGAATATTCCACTGTATGACATTGAAATTTGATATGGCGCATTTATTCAACTAAAGTGTTTTTAATTGCTAAAATAAATACATTGAAAAGCATGATTCTTACTGAGTGTTTGCCTCTCCACAGATCTGAGCTGTAACTTGGCCCTCACTTGTTTTTTCTCTCTAGAAATAAAACTGGTTTGCTTTTGGTTTGCTTTGGTGCGGATTGGTACAGTTGATTTAAGGTTAATCCTGTAACTGACAACAGTCATGTCTTTGGAGTTGAATAATGGCACCACTTTCTGAGGCTGTGAAGAAAACACTTTGGTTTATTTGTGATGACAGAGAAGATGTTGGACTTTGTGCCCTTTTTTCTTTTTTGTTTTCTTCATGAGGATAGGCCCAGTAATTAGAGAGATATGAACCATATATCTGATTTTAAACTATAGGAGTTCTAGAATGTTGGGATGGCACATGAACGTGACCTATTGCTAAGATTGTCCTTGTGATTCAAAGGTCTAATTCAGATAGGATTCAGTTTTCATTTATTAAGAAAACATTAACAAAATATTGTTTGGGTGACATCCTGTTGCTCACGTAGAAGAGCTCTTTCTCTGGGCTCAGCGTGAGGACCTGAGCATGGACACACTCTGCCTTTAACAGAAGCATTCCAAAGCATTGTGTGTTTTCTGACTTATTAAATCTCTCCGGTAAGATGTAGGATGAAGCTAAATGAAAAAAGCAGCTAAAGAGACAAGTACAGTTCTTGATCTGCTGAAGCTTTTCAAACACAGTGTCATTTTTATCCAAACGTATCCTTGAATCCACCGCGTTTGACAGCTGCAAAAAGTCGCAGCTGTGCCAGGAACACGAGGAACCCGTCCAACCCTCATCCTCACCATCCTCACCATCCTTTGTGCCATAATATGTGCCGTCCAACATTTCTGTGGATACAAAACGCCCTGCTTTCATTGTTCTTGGCAAGGCCACACTGTGTCCTCTTTGCTGTTGACAAGGCAGTGGATCAACACCAATCTCTGACAAACCGTTTTCTTTTTTTAACAATGCCAATCAGCAACAGTTTTACCACCAAAAGCTTTTAGGCAAACATGACAGAGGTGGTGCAAATGCTTTAATTGGTTTGCAGAGGGTAACGAGCCAGGTAAAAATGACAATGGTTTGTTTTAACAGTTGGTGAGTCATTGGCCAGAAGCTGCGGCAGATTAGTGTGTTGCTTTGTTCTGAATGCGACAACAGAACGGCCTTTGTGAGGATGACAGAGAAGGCTGGATCCGAGCTATTTTTATATTTTATATTTAGGCAGAGGCAGATGGTGAATTCCACTCCTCAACCGGATTTAAAGGGAGAAAATGTAATATATTGATATGATTGTAAAGCACATTGCTGCATATGTGCATATTTTGGCAGAGCAACATAACCTGACTGCAATATATTTTCTCTGGATAAAGTGTAAGGCTTAGAGGTGCACCACGATGATTCCACTGTACGCTCCGAAACAGACCAGTACTATTTCTTGAGTATGTTTAGGTTGACATCTCATCTTTTAGAACAAAAATAAACCTGTATATAACAAACATTTAGATCTCTGCTGTTTCCCACAAGTCTATCTGAGCTTGGCTTCAGAGGGAATTACATACAGTTTAACATAAAGATTTCAGCACATTGTCAGGCTGGCCTCTGACTTCCTGGTCTCAGCACACAGTTGGGTGAGTAGAGTAGAGTTTTTTGACACTCGGAGGTGAGGTGATTTTCTAATCAGGACTCATCAAACAAGCCTGAATGCATCTGAATGCTACCCCAGGTAAGTGGACGACACCAGTTAATATAAGTGATCCAAAGCCGTGAGTAGAAGTAGCTTCTGTCTCAACTTTGGCCCTGAAACACTTTAAGGAGGAGCTGCACCCCAGAGCTAGATGATTGGACAATAGAGAACACAGACTCTTGGGCAAATTTGTATCAACTGTTTCCTGTTTATCAATGAACACACATTATGACTCAAATATATTATATTTACAGTGCATAATGCAAGTAATATTATCCAAAGCCAATGCATTACAGGTTTGAATTAACTACAGAAAATACTGAGGATAAACCGAAAATAAACTCTATAACTCTAGCTGTTTGTACTAGTTTTAGCCTGAGCCTAAACTTATTTTTATAAATGGCTCATAAATGGCTGAGATTGCACTTATCATGAATAATAAATAAATAATAATACTAACAATAATAACTAATAAAGTATAATTGAGGTCAAATTGTAATTGTTTTATTTAAATTTTTAAATGTATTATGTTTGATTGTTATATTTCAAATGTTTGTATCTGTTTTCTTTCATTCTTTCTTTTTCATTCACATAGCTTATTTGTGCAAGATGCAAGTTTCTTTACATTGTGCTGCATTAGTGTTGTATTTGTGCTCCTTCTACCCCTTATTTGCTTGTACGTGGTGCCAGTATTACTGGTAGAATAGCTTTGAAACTCAGCATCTTTCTTGTCCAACCTTACATTGATATGACAGTTTAGCTTTGTATACAGCTTAGAATTTAATTCAATTCAATTTATAGTTGTAGCGTCCAAAAACGCATCAGCAGTTGCCTCACAGAGTGACTGTGAAAAGCAGATTAAACAATGTTCATAGGAAATTAGCAAATGGATGTGTAATTAGCTAATGGATGTAGCAAATGGATGTGTAAGGATGTCCCAGCAACCCCGGTCCTTAGACCCTCCTTCTCGGCAAGGAAAAACTACAAAACCCTTTGGGAAAAAGTAGAAACCCCGAGGAGAAGCACATTGAAGGAGAGATCCTACTCCCACAGGCTTCAGATGGTCCAGAACTGACGCGCTTCCATTTGCATCTGGAGCCAGAACCACTCAGGAGGAGAGAGGGTGGCTCATCTAGCAAGACAGTTCATCCAGGCAGATGAAGAGCTGTTCATCTAGAGTAGAGAGAGTTTCTCCAGGCAGCAGGTGCATCCGGACCTACAGGTCAGGGTCAGGAGACGGGGCATCTTAGGATACGGTCATGCTGCAGCTGATTCAGATTCATTTTTGCCTGTATGTGACCTGTATATGATTTTTTCAGGGCGGTGTGTAGCGCACACATCCAATTTTTACAAATCTGACCCATGCCACTTTTGTGTGTGTAAATACATCCGATATGCATGCGCACTTTTAGAATGCAACTTCAGTCTGAACACTCCGGTCTAGCAGTATTTGAGGAGATAGCAAAGGAGTTGGCCAAGTAAGGGATTAAGTGCTCCTGGCTGCAATGCCAGCGGAAATAAAAAGCCTTTGTGTGAAATGTAAAGAAATTAAGGTGGAAGCGTCATTGTTTATTTCTGTAAACACAGTGCGCTACGTGTGACCATGCGGGTGACATTGTGTTCTTCTTCTTCTTCTTGTGTATTTACGGCAGGCTGCGTGCCACACAGCGCATTCCTGCCTTTCACTGGTGATAGTCCGTTATGACACTTTACTAGAGTCTACTGTGCAGTCAACTATTGAAGATAAAGTGTCCAAAACGTCCAGGTTACATTCAAAGTCTATGTAAACGCGCGTCGAACGCCTCCTGCGTTTTCCGTGACGCGATTTCCTCGCGTCCGAGGGTCGAGAGCGTCCAAAGCGTCGACGCCGAGATGTTCAGCTTTGTCCAACTTTCTGTGGCGCAGCCAGAGGCGCTGCATCCCATTAGGCAAACCAGGCAATTGCCTGGGGCCCCAGGCCACTAGGGGGCCCCCGCGAAGCCGCCCGTGCGCTTAATATATGGTTTATTTCTGGTTGTGCTTAATACTGACACAGGATTACGTCATTTCTAAACTCCTTCGTGTGCGCGATAGTCGACACTGCCCCTAGTGGACGTTGTCGTATAAGTTTTGTTTTTCGGCCTCATGCGTTCAGTCAAGCATGTCCGGCTCCGGCAGTGCAGCTACTGACAAAAACATCCCGCTTTCTGCCTTGGGGTATCTTTGTCTGTAAATTGAATGTTATTCTGTGTTATAATGTTGTTCTACGTTTGCATATATAAACTTATGTCAAACTTAAGCTTAATCTGTACTTCCTTTGAACGTTTGTTGTTGCTAGCTGCTGTGCATGTAGCCTTGTCACATTTTAAGCGAGGCTATGTGTTCAGACCTTTATCTTCATTGCTCTTATATGTATCTGTTCATGTACAATTGATGTGAAGGTACATTTATAAGGTTTACATGTGTTTACATGTGTTTGTTACAGTTTTACAAAATTCCAATTGTCAAAGAGACAAGTTGTGGGGAAAAGTGTCTAAAAAGACATTAAAGACAAGTCTTCTCTACATGGTCGTTGGACTCTCTTTTTTGGATGTTGGCTATCTGTCTAGCCCTGGTAGTGACACCACAGTGAGGACAGAACAGACCTCGAAGATTTTTTGTGAACACTGGTCGGTAGGGCCCCCTAAGAATTTCTGCCTAGGGTCCCCACACTCCCTAGAATCGCCCCGGGGCGCAGCCAGAGATGACGCTCCAGTGACGTGCTACGCACGACCCGGAAGAAGACCCAAAACAAACCCCGCTAGGTAAAAGAAAATCCTTAAGACGCAGCTCTTGGAGCAAATAATGATATTGACTAAACTCTGCTCAGCTCTGAAGTATCTTCGGATCCCAGACAAGCCCCGGAGCCCATCGCCTCCGCTTTTGAACTTTGTAAAGTTAATAAACCAAAGCCATGGTCCGCCATTAAACTCCATTTACATCACGAGAAAAGCAACACGGCACAACTCCTCCACTGCGCGGACGTAAGTCCGGGGCATCCTCGGATGCGCTTCCGGGGCGTCTGTTTTCAAATGTACAGGCATCCAACTTCTGCGTCGGGCGCAAATTTGACGCCGTAGTGTGTACGTAGCTTCACACCTCCTGCTGATGCAAAGAGGGGCCAAGCAAAGTCTTCATTGACACAGATTTAAACCTGTTACACTTGGGGACAGTTTCTTTTCCACAGATTTCACATTGGCCATGATGTTTTCCAATTGACATTGTGTTCTTTTGTGCACATGGGGGCCACATCAAGCTGCCTTCTGTTCACAACAGACACAAACGGCAGTCGCATTTTTTATTAATGTCATCATAGGTAGGCTCATAGGTATTTATTTTTATTATTTACTCTTAGAATAGGTGTCCATTCAGTGAAGGAATGGTTGAGTAATGTTTTGAATGATCTGGGGGATATTTTTTATGTATTACTTTGGTGAAAATTGTGTTCTTTTTGTAACTGTATTTTGGTTGGGTTATGTAATAACTGTGGGAGGGGCCTAAGGGTATAAAAGAAGGGCCATTTTAGCTGCTAGGGGAGATGGTGTGTGGTTTCAGAGTGGGCAATACAAAAACCTAGAGACTGGAATTCTTGACCTCAACTTTTTCCTTTTTTCATTTTGTAAATAGCACAAGGTTTTTTTTTTCAATTATTTGCACAAAATAAATCACCAAAAACTGAATTTTCGACCATTGTATTTTTGTAAAGAGCCCACAACTATTTTGTAATGCATTACAAATGTAACTGTAAGGCAAGGCAAGTTTATTTTTAGAGTGCAATTCATACACAAAGCAATTCAAAGTGCTTCACACAACAGGAAAAATTAGATGGTTCGATGTCCGAGATGTACTTTGGTCCTAACCCATGGAGAGACTGCCCCCTGTGGACAAGCCACAGGGGGCAGTGCAGAGACCTGAGCACAGGACTAATGTGATTGTACTTCCTGGTTCTAGTCAGGACCTGAGTCAGCTCTAAGTGTCTAGGTGATTGTGGGTTATTACTTGCATTAATGCGAACTCATTACACTATAGTAATTATAGTTCAAACGGCAGCTGAGCTGGAATGTGGCAAACAGGACATGTGAGTTGATACTGCGGCTTCCAATTATTTCAGAAAAATATCCTTCCCAAGTTTCACATAAAAACACATGTAAATATTGTCATTGTAAATCTCTTTTTGAACCTTAATCTTTAACTTGCATGATAGACCAGGTGAAAGTCGAAGGGGGAGAGGTGATAGTGTGAGTGGAAACATCATAATGCCTCTTTTGATCAGACTTTCAAGATTCCTGTGATGAGGACCCTGAGGGCAATAACTGAACTGAACCCTTCGCTGGTGGCGGTGGAGATTGTTGTGTTGTTGCTGCTGATGAGTCCTTCCCTAAAGGCGGTGGAGGTGATTGTGGAGAAGCTGAAGCTGAATCCTTTGCTAGTGGTGGTGGAGCGAATGCTGATGAATCCTTTGGTGGAGGCCATGGTTGTGGTGCTGCTGATGCTGACGCTGATGTTGAAACATTGGCTCGGTCTCTGGCTGATGGAGCAGGAATTCTTCTCATTCCTCTCTTCTCTAACTATTTGCCCAGGACCCTCTCCAGGCCCAGTCCAATGCCTCAGAGCATGGAGCAGGTTATCACTCCACCTCTGCATAGGTGTGGGACATTTCTCTTGAACAGGTCCTCTCGTTTCCAGAATAGATAGAAGTTCTCAATGTAATGCAATCCTTTAGGTGTACACTCTTTGGACAGCCATGTGTTCAGCTGAAGCAGCCGACTAAACTTGTTTGTTTGTTTCCTGTCGATGTTTGGAAAAGGTCCACTTATGAATTAATCTCCATTTCCATTTTATCAAGCAACTCAAATAACTTAAAAAAGTATCTTTAAAAAACTTCAGTCTCTCCCCGTCGTATGTCCACTGCACCCACAAGCACAATCAGCTGTTTAACTCCTCGATGTGTGGCCAAAATATTAGGAAGGAGTGACGTTATGTCAGAGACTGTGATGCTTAGAAAGGGTGTTTAGGCGACTATACTGTGACGAGCAGAGCGTGAAGAAGGTGTGAAACAAGTTTGCTCGTGTTAGGTTTTAATTTGAATGTCAACAACCTCAAGAACAGCAAGTAACCGGGATTTTTCCAAACAAAAACAACTTGTTTTACTTGTAAAAACAGTGGACTTCTTACCAGTGGATCACACTGGAATTGTGTCCTTTTTTAGATTCTAAAGTGAATATTCGTCCTTGTAGCTCATGAGTTTCTTGTTGATGTCCACGAGTCTGTTTCCTTTCTTATCCCAGACATGTCGCTGGCTCGTCTTTCTTGTGATTTTTGTCAATTCAAAAACTGTCGTTAGGCTCCCGCTGATTCATTTGCAGTCCGCAAAAAATCTAAAAGTATCTTTTTTAACATCCCGACGGCTTTCGCCGAGAGACTTTCCCAGACTGAGTCATGTAAAGAACTCAATATAATAATAAATTCAGTTTTTTGGTAGGAAAATACTTTAAAACTGACAAACTTTTTAAATTAGGTTTGCAGTTTATTACGTTTGCGGGGATTAATACGTTCATAGGTGTTACATACCGCTTGTTTGTGTTTGTGTTTACAGTCACATTAGTGTGGACACAGTCAGAGCTCACAGCAGGTGATGTTCATACTTTTTTACACTCTGACCTGTGTTCTTACCTGTGGCTCCTGAACCGTTGATGTTTTCCTCACAGAAAATCATCACAGAAGTTTGTTTTTTAGTAGCTCCACATTAGCGCCGCTTTTAGCGCAGCTCTAACAAAACCGCCTCCTTTCTTTCTTCCACGTGTTTCCAAATCCACATGTCTCTTTCCCCGCTTAGACCTTTCTGCTCAAGTCTAGTTTAGCGCGCATTGAACTCAACACTTTTCAGCCCTCGGCACGACGATCCAGCAGTGCTGAGCAGGTGGCGGCTGCTATAAAAGACCGTGGGGCTCGTAGTTCTAGCAATAAAACGCAATACCGGTATATCTTATGTGAATTAATAAATATAAATTACAAGATAAATTGCCACCTACAAGTCCCCTAAACAGTGGTGGCTGGTGGTATATTTTTGGGGGTGCAACAGTTATGGTTACAATTTTGTTCATTCATTGTTTAGCTGTGCATATGACTGAAAGGATTTTTCTTTGCACTCTTCTCTTTTATTTCTTAAACTGTTTTGGGATTTCTGTCATTTCTTTGTGATTTGAATTCATTTTTTCCTGTTGTGTGAAGCACTTTGAATTGCCTTGTGTATGAAATATGCTCTACAAATAAACTTGCCTTGCCTTGCCATTCATACGGATGATCATAACAGCCGTATGCACACAGTCAGCCCTGTAGCCCACACGCTTTAACACCAGTCTTATAACTAATGACCAAATGTAATATTAACTTTTATATTTTAAATGCATTTTAACTGTGAGGTTCTTCAGATTTGCCTAAAACTATCTTCCGTCTCCAAAGATTGAAGCGGAGTGCATCCTCTATCTGCACGGCCCCATGTGTTCTATCTCCATAGGTTTTGTCAGTTAGTCAAATACAAGCTGAAAGTCCAATGAGATCAGTGAGCGCCGGAGGTTTAGGCGAATATAATGATATAAATTCATGCCATTCAAAATACAAGCTTGGAAAAACTGTGAAAATCCTCATTAACAAGTCTTACCACCCTTTATTGAAACCATTTGGATTCTTAAAGTCCAAATTGTTCATTGTTTGTACGTCAATTAAAACAATCTTCTTTTAGCAAAGAAATAGCGTTGTTCTGAACTTTTAATATATCCATATTCTGGGCGGGAGGTATCCATGTTGCATGAACGTGACTATGAAGGTGCACACACCTGCTGCTCCATTAGATTACATTGTAGAGCAAGAACTTTATTAGAAAAACTGCTCTTAGAGTAGATCGGCCGCAGCTGGTGCGATTGGTCAATACTTGATCAGACCCCAGCTGGCTCACGGAAGTCAGAATTGGCTCCAATATGGCGGCCCTCATGGCGGCCCAAAAAGACAATAATTATATGGCGGCCCTCAATACGCTTCAGACACTGGGTTAGGGTTAGGATTAGGGACAAGAGAGCGGATTTGGACCCAAGAGCAAAAATTATTGCCTGAGCTGTATCAACGCCGCCATGTTGGGGCACTGGCCACTGGCACTGGCCCCAACATGGCCCCAACATGGCCCCAACATGGCCCCAACATGGCCCCAACATGGCCCCAACATGGCCCCAACATGGCCCCAACATGGCCCCAACATGGCCCCAACATGGCCCCAACATGGCCCCAACATGGCCCCAACATGGCCCCAACATGGCGGCGTTGATACAGCTCAGGCGGTATTATACATTGGAATTCTGACTTTCGTGAGCCAGCTGGGGTCTGATCTAATGCCAACCAGTGCGATATTAGACAAAGCTGAGATCGCACCAAAAGGGGGGGGGGACTATGTGCTGGTAGCCGTATAATGGCTCAGCTGATTGGACAAGGATATTTCTGGGCTTTTTATTACAAACTTCAAATTGACCTCTTATTTTCTTCTACTTATTTCTTTTCCTTTTTGTTGGCGGTGCATCACACCCATCGCCTTAATGACGAGTCGACCCTGCTCCTAGTTGTTTATGATCAGGAATATCTATAATCCTTATTATCCTAGTCATAACCAACTAAGGTGTGTTGGTTTCAGTGTAGTTAGCTCCTCCCTTGAGATGAAGCCATAATTTACCCAATCCCTGTCAGAACTGAAGAAGCTACTTACTCACCCTTAAAAACATTTGCTCGTTTGAGAAAATGTTCTTATATGAAGGAACCTACCTCTGATTGAGGGATTCAAAAGTTACCTTTTCTGCTCAAATGTAGGATTCAAATTACAAACACAAGCAAAATAAGTAAAAGTAAAGCATTATAAAATGTACTCAAGCAAATTAATCTGCACATTTTTACGAGACGGTGCAGTACTTTCTAACTTTAACTTCCGCTCTGTTGATATGTTGAAATTGGAATTCTGTATCTGAATAAACGAATAAGAATTTACATTTTAAACAGTAACATTATGTGCACCAGCGCTGAGGAAATCATTAGGAGCTCACTTCGGTGCAATTATTGAGCGAGTTCAGCCCACACAATGTCTATGATCAGAACGGCAGGCTTTATGAATCACTCAGCCACAGCCACGATAACCGAGAGCTAGAACTTTTTTTTTTACTCATCCAGCTAATTAACATGTGAATCCAAGCAGAAAGGCGCTATTCCTCTGCCAAGTTTTAATTGTACGTATGGGTGAGCCATTATTTAATAGTATGGCCTCACCTCACAGTCGTAACAAGGCCCTAACAGAATCAAGTTGAGCTTCACCTGAGCTCATTTGATGAATTAATGGACTTGAATGAGTTGAGCTCCCAGGGTTAATTATGAAGCAGTGGCTCAGAGCAGTGGCTCAGATCAGCCCCTGTGCTGTTTGTCTCTTTAATAAATGTGTTGGGATGATTACTGGCTCGGACTGAACACCAAGTCTGCTTTTAGAAAATTGGGATTAGCGCCATTTTGATTATAAAATAACTTTCAATCGTAGATCTGGAAAAGAAAAAACACACACACACACACACACACACTTTGGAGATTTATGCTGGTCTACTAAATTAACCTCAATTGTTTTGATTTTAGACAAATAAACAAACAATACAAACAAGGCCAGTTACATCGTCCTGATTAACGTTACCGGGGTTCCATCTAGGAGCCAGGCCTTGGGCCTTGGGTGGGCGCTCGACAGTGAGCATCTGGTGGCCGGGTCTTTCCTCTCGGGGCCTGGCCGGGCACAGCCCGAAGGAGCAACGTGGACCTACCACCTGCAGGAGGATCCATAAGGGGCTGGTGCAGAGAGATCTGGGTGGCAGTCGACAGCAAGGGTGTCGGCGAATGGGGACATGGAAAGTCACCTCGCTGGGGGCGAAAGAGCCTGAACTGGTGTGGGAGGTTGAGCGGTACGGACTAGATATAGTTAGCCTCACCTCCACGCACAGTTTGGGCTCTTGAACCCATCTTTTCGAGAGGGGCTGGATGCTCCCCTTCTCTGGTGTTGCCCATGGGGAGAGGGGGCGGGCTGGTATGGGCATGCTCATGTCCCCACAACAGCAGTGCAGAGTACCCAGACTTCTTTGAGTGCCAGGGAGGGGTACTGGATAGTGCACCAACTAGGGACTCATATTACTTCGACACCCAGTCCGCCCCTGCTAAACAGGTCATGGATTAAAAATACATTTTTAATCTGTAATTTATGGACTATAAACTATTACTTTTTTCCCATGCTTTGAACCCTGCAGTCTACACAATGGTGCGGCTTATATATAGATTTTTACTGGCTAACGGCCACTGATTAGGATCTCTAGCTGGAAGCGCAAGTGTTTGACACACTATTGAAGAAGACGTCGGTGGAAGCGCTGTTTAGGGGACTGTTCAGATGTGTTCTCTGTTGTGTTTTACAATCCAACTCATAATCACAGACAAATTAGTCTAATGAGGAATTTGATCTAGACGTGGCTAAACGCAAAGACACAGGTGGAGCGCAAACATGCGATATATGGCGGTCTGCAGTTTAGAACCTGATGCATTGAAATTAGACTTTCTTGGCCCGACCTGCCCTGCGGGTCATTAAACAACATCACTACCATGGACCATCTTTCTGTGTTAATATCTCATGTTACAACAAGGGCACCTGCGGCTTATTGACAGGTGCAGCCTATATATGTACAATTCATTTTTTCTTTGTAAATTTCATTTGTGCTGTTAATATTCAGGAGCCCTCTTTAGCCCGAAATGTATTTCAGCTCAAATCAGAGCCCTGCTGTACTGGTAAAACCCAGAATATTAAGCAAGACCAAGGTTTTGTTCCAAACAGCACCGACCTGCGATTCAAGGCCGGGATAACCAAAGGTATTAAAGTTTTTTACCAGATTGTAGATTTTTTGCAAATACAGTATCTATATAAGTTGGAGAATAAGGTGCAGCCACAAAGGCCATGTTTATCCCAATTAATATGAATGTGATTTTGCAATAAACACAAAGAATATATTTTTTCCCAGAGCGGTTAGAGTTCTAACCTCTTAATAAGATCATGGGTTAGATTCCTGGGCCAGATTCCGGGTTCTCCGGCTTTTCCCCCCATCCAAACAGATGCATTTGTTTTCGCAACATGAGAGCTCGCTTTCACCCCAGGGGTGCCCGTACTAAACCAGGTCCAGAAACTGAAGGCGCTGTGCACAGAATGCTCCACAGTTAGCGCACACAACTCTGAACTCAACATGTGATCCATAAACGAGGGCAGGCAGCAACAGATAATCCCGAAGCTCACACCCCCAGACTGCTGCAATGACCCGCATTAGTCCTGGTGCCAGGCCCCTGAGTCCTCGGTGATGGTTGTCAGCCAGCATGGAGAATTTACAGGCAGAGAGGTGTGTGCGAACTTCTTGTGCGTAACCGTGTGGTTCTTGACCTGCTGCGAGCTCAGTCCCAGTTTCCCCGGTGTTTGGAGCATAATGTCATCGATGAGTTGTCTGGACGATGCGTTGTGGGCCGGATTAAATCACTTAGAGGGCCTGATTTGGCCCCCAGGCCTTAACTTGAATAGCCCTGTTATAACCCGTCCCAAGCTGCCCCCCAATGAAATGGGATTTTATTTGTCCAAGCCCAACCTGACCTGCAGGTCAAAACACAATCCACTAGTGATGCACTAGTGTCCACAACGCTGCGCTGTATGCGGCCGTGTATCAGGCATAAACCTCACCTCAAACTCACGCCGACATGCAAGAGAGAGAGGGGGGGAGTGAGCACGAGTGCATGGAGCTGTGGCTGGTTTCATCACTCAAAAAAGACTTCCAGCATTAACAGTTATGAGAATAAGAAGGTGTTTTATGTGTAAGTTAGACAAACAATGGTTTAGCCAATCAGAGCCTAGTTGACGACTGCCCTGCAGAACAACCTTCTGGCTCCTTATGAAGTATGAATTGCTTTTAGCTGAGTGTGTAACGCGCTGCGCTGTTTACATGAGGGGGAGAAAACAAAATAACCGCGCAAAATTGGGCTGTGTTCATTATTCTATAAATGTATAATTTGTGTTATTTATGCCCATGAAGGTTGTTTTATAATGATTAATTCCTCCATGTGGGGATAGTAACACGACTCCAGTTTTGAAGTGTATTAGTTAGTTTCTGGCCATTCACAGAATGCACCACACCACGCCCTCAGTTTGCTTTACTCCACCTCATACCACAATTCCACCTCTTGTTTAGAACTCTGCGCCCTGCGCTGTCGTCCATTGCGGACACTGCAAGATGTCAGGAAATGAGCTCAGCTGCGCCCACGTTAACGCATAATGTTAACGCTTCTTTGTTCTCTTGATCTTTGTTCTCTGTGTCTCGTTCTTTGTTCTTATTGTGTTGTTTTGTATATTTAAGGAAAAAAAGGCGGAAAGTGGCCCGATTTTGTATTCTCACTGCAACCTAGCCGTGACAGGCCCGGCAGCACCCCTGTCACTGTCCCTGACTTTACACTCAAAGTCAGAAGCCATTCTCAGCCAGTAGAAACGTGTTCGAGTCAAGTCAAGTTTACATTCAATTCCCGTATGGCCCATGTTGTCATGCAAGCTCTCGAGAACAGCTTGTCAGAGATCTTCTGGTAAAACAAGTTGGTAAGATCCACCACTTCCAAATTCCAAAATCTACTCATACTACAAATAACGGAATATTGGACAATATCGTGGCACGTAAACCACCACCTTTCGCGAGATTTTCAAACTGTGGAACATCTGGAGCAAAACTTTGCCTACTTTGGAACTGACTCAAACATTTTGTGCACGACTGAATTCAGACTGCAAATAATTTTTGGATTAATTGTTCATATTGTTTGTTTTGTAATTGACAATATATGGTACCAACACCAAATCAAACTATCTGCTTTTGTGTGTTTACTGTCCAACACCCTCCAGTAGTCGAATTTAGGTCCTCTGTTTTCCCTATACTAGTCTCTTTCCATTACTACATTAGTAACAAACTGATTAACTAAAAATCTGTTACATGTACATCCAGAACGCTGCTGCTCGGGTCCTGACTAGAACCAGGAAGTACCATCACATTAGTCCTGTTCTCAGGTCTCTGCACTGCCCCCTGTGGCTCAGAGAAGAGACTTTAAAGCAGCTCTGCTTGTGTACAAGTCTCTCCATGGCCTAGCACCAAAGTACTTCTCAGACATATTAGTGCCATATGAAACATCTCGGACTCTGAAGACCTCAGGGACCAGCCTCCTGCTGGTGCCAGAGTCAGGACTAAACATGGACCGGCCTCCTGCTGGTGCCAGAGTCAGGACTAAACATGGACCGGCCTCCTGCTGGTGCCAGAGTCAGGACTAAACATGGACCGGCCTCCTGCTGGTGCCCAGAGTCAGGACTAAACATGAACCAGCCTCGTGCTGGTGCCCAGAGTCAGCACTAAACATGGACCGGCCTCCTGCTGGTGCCCAGAGTCAGGACTAAATATGGACTGGCCTCCTGCTGGTGCCCAGAGTCAGGACTAAACATGGACCGGCCTCCTGCTGGTGCCAGAGTCAGGACTAAACATGAACCGGCCTCGTGCTGGTGCTCACAGTCAGGACTAAACATGGACCGGCCTCCTGCTGGTGCCAGAGTCAGGACTAAACATGGACCGGCCTCCTGCTGGTGCCAGAGTCAGGACTAAACATGGACCAGCCTCCTGCTGGTGCCAGAGTCAGGACTAAACATGGACCGGCCTCCTGCTGGTGCCCAGAGTCAGGACTAAACATGGACCGGCCTCCTGCTGGTGCCCAGAGTCAGGACTAAACATGGACCGGCCTCCTGCTGGTGCCAGAGTCAGGACTAAACATGGACCGGCCTCCTGCTGGTGCCAGAGTCAGGACTAAACATGGGCCGGCCTCCTGCTGGTGCCCAGAGTCAGGACTAAACATGGGCCGGCCTCCTGCTGGTGCCAGAGTCAGGATTAAAGATGAACCGGCCTCTTGCTGGTGCCAGAGTCAAGACTAAACATGGGGAATCTGCGTTTCAGTTTTAATATTTAACACGAGAGGCTGGGACATTGCCAAGTCCCTATGAACATTGTTTAATCTGTTTTTCCACTGTCGTCCATCAAGAAAACTGCTGTTGTGATTTTGGGCGTTACAAAAATAAATTGTTGAGTTTTATGCAGCTAAAACCTAAGAGTCTTCCTGAAGATGTAAGACAGGTTCTACTCTGACTATGTTCAATTCTAAGCTAAAAACAGTTAACCCTTTTGTTTAGCTGTGCATTTTTATTTGCACTCTTCTCTTTCATGTCTTTAATTGTTTTGACTTTAATTGTAACTTGCCTTGTGTATGAATTGTGCTCTGCCTTGCCTGTTTCCAGTGCATAATACATCTAACATTATCTAAACCCAATGCATTACATAAAGAGAGGTTATAACGTGGTGTAGATGCTTTGCAGAGAAAAAATGCAGGAAAAGCTGAGGATAAACTGGAGGTAATTCCTGTTTACGCTAGCTTTAGCCACGTCACACAGCCACACAAAGTTGACACTTAGACATTTAGTTAGTCATTTCCAGCCGGGGGTTCAACAAAGCTAGACAGCAGTTTGAAAATATGCAAATATAAATGAAGTAATAAATGAATACAATTCAATAAAAAACATAGAGAGAAGAAAAAAGAACCAATTGTGACCAGCCATCTTAAAACCAGGCACAAGTCTCCCCAGAGACATTTTGAGTTATTCACAGATTCTGAAAGTGTACTTTCAAAGCTATCCAATGATGTCTCACTCACGTACATCTGATAATATTTGAGTAAGTTGTGGTCATTTGAATTATTGGATTGGATTGGATTCAACTTTATTGTCATTGCACAGAGTACAGGTACTAAGACAACGAAATGCAGTTAGCATCAACCAGAAGTGCAAAACAGCAGTTAAAAGTGCAGAGTATGTAAAGTGAATCAGTGAATAAATACAGAATGTACAGTAGGGGGCAGTATGGGGTATGAGCAGTTGTCCACAATCACATGTACAGGTGTGCAGTCGTGGGTGAAGAGGGAGTAGAGGAGAGGACTCAGCACACAGCCCTGTGGGACACCGGTGTTCAGGATGAGTGTAGAGGAGGTGTGGTTTTCCAGCTTAACAAACTGGGGTCTGTTGGTTAGGAAGTCCAGAACCCAGTTGCAGAGGGAAGCATCGATACCCAGGTCACTGAGTTTGGTCATCAGTTTGGAGGGGATGATGTATACACCTCTGAATAACTTTAACTGAGAACACGGTGCTCAAACATTCCTGACCTGGGCTCACAAGGTAGGTGCTCATTTGCATCTCATAGCTAACAGCTAGCTCCGGGCTCCGGGGCCCGGATCTATCAGCGAGCTCCGGAGCCCGGAGGCAAAAGCCGGTTTAGCCACGAAAACTAACGGCAAACCACCGTAAAACACACATTAAGCACGACCCACACAACCCACGGGTCAAGAAATACTACATAATTATATAATTTGTACAGAACAACGCCGAAAAATAAGCCAATAACATGGCGCTAGCCTAGCTTAGCTTCCAACTTAGCCCGCGGCTAACACAGGAACAACAACACCTACTGAGCTAGTTTTCGATGCGCATATCATTTTAGCATGTATTCATGCATGCAGGGATCTTGTGAGTACCAGGCACTTTCTTTTCATGGATCTTTTTTCTTTTAGTCTTTTTTGGTGGATTTACTCCGTACTCCATCTTCAAGCTACCACAGAGTATGACGGTGTTTTATGTAGCCATGTGGCTCGCAGCTGATTGGCCGAAAAATAACAACAATGCGCTGCTGGAAATAGGTGACACCCCCAGCGGAGCACTGGAAAAAGACCCAAAAACTACCCATTTTTAACAGCTTAATGTATACTTTAAGACAACCAATAGTGTTATCTGAAGCACGGAGGGGCTCCTTCATAACTTCAACTTGCACATTCTGCAAAAAAACAAAAATCACAATTTTTTTTTAAAAACAACTTAATTCGTCTTTTTCTCAGTTTCGTTTTCTCCGACTTGTGGCGGTTTTTAGCGGGGCAAGTGACAATTGTGGTCCATGAGTAGAGAACCCTTCTGGTCCCCCCCCCCCCGTTCCTTCTGCCCTTCTACGATTTTGGTTTAATTATGTTTAAATTCTTGTTCTCATCTACTTCCATCCACTTTCCTTGTGTACGTTTATTTGTGTATAAGGTGCATTAAAGTAGGGAAGGAGCAACCACCTGTGGAGGCTTAAACTATTATTATTCTTAACTGTCTGTATGGTTGTGCTTCCCCGATTGATTCCTGGTACTGCTGGATTCATCTAAGGGGAGGCCAAGACCCCCAGGCCCCAGGGTACCACAGAGAGGCATAAGGTTGTTGATACAGGGGTCTTTCCACTCAGGACCTATACAAGGCTAGAATTCAGATGCATTTTTGCTCAAGGCATCAAGAAAAATGAAGAGATTAAGCAAACAATAATAATTCTAGACAAAAACAACAAAATGAAAGAAGGCGTGGGAGGATGGGGGCACTAAGGAGTTATTTAATAGCTGTTGAGGAAGTCTGCGGGTAGGATAGGTGACTGAGGTCAAATGAGGCATGAGCTATATTAATATGCTTTTAATGAGGGTTAGATAAGAGCAGTTTCTGTTATGACTGGGTGAGGTCAGTTGCTCACCTAGCAGAGCACTGCGTCTGGACCCAGAGCCATGCCCTAGACATGGAAATTTTGCTGTCTCAAACTCACAAAGTACTGGTAAACCTATAAATAATAAATTTAGATAAATACTAGATAATAGGATCTGAAAAAAAAATCAGCATTTTGTCTAAATTATGCCAAATTCTTTTACTTTTCTTATATTTCGCCGACTCACCAGCCGTTCTTTTCGAAAGCACCGTGTTGAATAATTTTATAGCGCCGGTCAACTTATTTTTCATCCGAAGGGACAAATGACGCATTGCACATATGCCTCTGTATTGAACAGACCTTGTAGAAATGAACCTGTATTTACTTTTTTTGTTGTTGGTTTGACTCTGTCCGCGCCAC
Source organism: Eucyclogobius newberryi (assembly GCF_026437365.1). NCBI lineage: Eukaryota > Metazoa > Chordata > Actinopteri > Gobiiformes > Gobiidae > Eucyclogobius > Eucyclogobius newberryi. The sequence continues at coordinate 38,686,265 of NW_027316167.1, forward strand.
TGGTGTTGCCACCGCTCACGTCGTTCTGCATCATGGTGTCGCTTCATATTAAATTTGACCTGCGCTTTGCATTCTGGGAGGGAAACACGCCCAGCAGCGTAATCACAACAAAAATGGGCGGCGCCCATGTCCCCCGCATGTTCCCCCCGCTCGCCTTCGCTGCCAAAATAAAGGATAACAGCGTACAAAAGGTCGATTGAGATATCTTAAAATCGTTAGATTTAGTCTCCCGATCGGGTTGATCGAGACGTTTTCCATCATTGACTGTTGAAGCCTGACCCCTGGCGGTCACTCCGAGTCAAAAAATGGCGACGATTGGGATATTTTTTTTTTGCCTTCAAAGTAAAAAAAATAAGAATTTACCTACCGACCGACCCACTTGAAAAATGTTGGGTCGGGTTACAGCAAAAATACAATAATTATTTGGGGCAGCCTAATCTACAAAAGAAATATAGTGGAACATACTTTTTTGTCAAATCACAGTGATGGACAAAGGTAGAATAGATCTAAGTGATCAGGCACCTATTTACATCACTGCAGATCTGGAACGGAAACGGAAAAACACACTCTGGAGATTTGTGTTGACTCAGTAACTCTCAGTTTATTTCATTTTTATTTTTTACATTGAAACATGGACAATGATAAAGGTGAAAATTACCCTCCCAGTCTTTGGGATGCAGCAAAGGCAGTCTTGAGGGCAAAAAATTAAGGAGAAATGAGGAGAGATGAAGGCAAGGCAAGTTTATTTGTAGAGCACATTTCATACACAAGGCAATTCAAAGTGCTTCACACAGCAGGAAAAATGCATTAAAATGACACTGACTTTGGAAAGCGGGGTCAGGCAGGGCTGCACCTGGTCCTTTTTCTGGTTTCCTTTGTATTTGGAACCATTGGCCCAATATATTAGACAATAAGAAACAATTCATGGAATTACAATTTACGGGATGGAACATAAGATTGTGTGCTATGCAGAGGATATTGTATCATTTCTGACCCCGCCAGAGATTTCCATACCTAAAGTGATGCATTTCCTTGATAAGATTGGCCCAATGTCTGGATACAAACTGATTGTACAAAAACTGCAATTCTATCCTGCTGGCGACCAATGACTTTTTGACCTACCTTTTTAAATGGCAAACAGAATCCCTCAAATATTTAGTAAGTAAGTGAATTTTATTTGTATAGCACCTTTCACAGACAGTCACAAAGTGCTTCACAAAAACACAGAATAAAACAATTAAAACACAAAACACACAGTCCTTATAGAGAAGGGGTGCTTTTCTATAAGAACTATATCCCTCTGTCTATATAGAGAGACCTTGAAAAATTGAGTCTTATTCCATATTTTAGTCTAAGCCAAAGGATTGAAACTATTAAAGTGAGAGAAATCTGGACAAAACACAATGGATTCCAAACTCCTGACAGCTGGGAAGAAAACCATCACCATCAAAAAAATGGATGACACAAACTTCTCCAACGATTAAGGACTGGGTGGACATCATAACCGGCATACGCACAATGGAAAGAAATCACATCTGGACTTAATTCAAAAATGGATAAATTCAATAAAAAATAAGAAATAAACGTGGTTTATTTGTCCCCCTCCTGATGCATGCTGGGAGGGCCAGCTTGCCCTTGTACCTGGAGCAGAGGCAGTGACAGGGCTAAATGCTGAACAATGTGCTCTCCATTATGTGAATGAATCTAATCACTGCTCCGCGGCGCAGCAGCCTTTGTTAATGGGGCTCCTACACTCAATTATCCTAATTGTTCCATTTGCACAAGCGGCTGGTGGTTTGAAGAGCGCTGACTGGGGCATGGATGGAGCAGGGCTGGAGCAGGGATGAGCACTCTCACTCAGGGTAATTGTAGTGGAGTGTGGAGCTGTGACATCAGGGAGGGAGTTGCCATGATGAGGGCGAGAGAGGGCAGAGCATGTGGGAGGGCATCAGGGTGAGTGTAGGCCACTTCAGTTAGGAGCTATTACACTGTGAGAGAGCATATTGTTATTATGCCCTGCACATTGATCACTGCAACAGTGTTTTGAGTTTGAAAAGCATTTAACAGGTTTATTTCTTATTTTTATTAGTATGACTGGTGAAATACAGTAGATCCACAGTAAATATTTATTGTACGTTTAGGTGGCAGTTTGTGAGGAAGTTGAAAGATTTTTTTTTTTTATGTTTCAACATCAATTTAGGAAACTAATAGTGTTGTATCATATTGCTACTCAATTCAGTCAACTATTGTGTCATTTAGATGAGTTTTGGCCTTTGTTTACATTATGGTAACAGTTATTAATTACCTATATATGTCTGCTGCTCATATCCAGCCTGTAAGTAATATTATAAACTTTATGACAACGTCCTAAAGCAAAGATCCCTCACAACGTACAAGACGCACAGTGCAGTTTGAAGACTAAATTCCATGATCAAATACTGTCATGTATTCTGAATGTGTATTTTTGTGTACATCTCGACATTCCCAGCACTGAGGACACCATATTAGGAGATGTCTGGACTGGGTCGTTTTCAGATTTCCTTTAAATCAATTTGAGACACTTTATTGTGCTCAGGAAATAAAACATAGACACTATAAGCCCACTGGGATTTACCTGTTTGACTCAGACTGTGCCAGCACCATATTGGTTTCGTTTTTTCAGATATTTTTGAACGCACCATGAGCCTTCCCTCAGCACAAGCCTGGGGCCCCAGTGAAGCAGCAGAGGAACAGGCATCAGGTGAGCACAAACAATAAAAAGCAAGTATCATATTGCGGTTATTGCAGTGGCGAATCATAAAACATATTAGTTGGCAGGCAGACAAGTGAAAGCGCATGTAATGAAAAGGAGGCGCGCAGCTGTCGGTCGGAGGGTTGAGAACATGAGCCGAGCCGCCTGTGATGTGGAACAGAGGAGAGAGAGAGTCAACAGGGCTGGTCCCTCCTGCAGAGGCAGAACAAACACGGCCGACCCCAACAGGAAATTCAAATAGTCGAGATTGTGTAAGCGGGAGAGGGATTGTAATCACAGAGGGTTATGGAGCAGCGACAAGACAAATATTATGACAGTGGTTTGCAGCAGGACACTCAAATTGGAAAACAGAAGAGGTTTCATTTGACCTTCTGATCTGTGGGAGTGTCTGGTCCTCCTCAAGGGTCAGATTTTTTGATAAAATGACGTTAAAACCATGTTTTTTGGGCCTCAACTCCTACTGCACACATGTTTTAGTCTTGTGCATTCACCACCTGCCCAAATGTTGGAGGATCAGTCCCTGCTCGGACCTGTGCATACTATGTTCTTAGGCAAGACACTACACCTTGCCGAGTATATGTGGTGTGTGTGAGTAATTGCGGTGGTCATAGATGCCGATGGTGCAGATTGAAAGTCATCAGAGAATGTATGTAAGATATATGTTTTATATTATTGCTAAAAAAGTTTCCAAAAGTAGTCATCTGGACACTGTTTTTTTAAGTCAAGACCATTCCATCTAAATCATTTTCAATCTGATTTAAAAAACTGCTCAAACCATTTCCATCAGATTGTAACTGATGACTTTTGGATGGGAATCGAAACATCATGATTTCTAAAAGCTATGTCCAGATGATTTACCTTTGAAACTTTCTCCACCATGGACCACTCCAGGACGAATGAGGGATTACTTGTGTTATTATTTTCCTAGCTTTAAGGTCTGCTACAATACAAACTATAAGTTCTGTCTGTGTTCAGAAATATGAAAAGAGGAAGTAGAAAGGTTTCCCTGGGAGCCAGCACGCAGTCCTGGGGATGTGGTCTTTTTGCTGCTAAATCCTGGTCTATGTCTGCAGGCAGCATGCCAGCCAAATCTAATATGGATTTATATACAAAAAAAGTGCTCTGTTTTACATAATGAATATTTAATCAAGCATGAACCAAGTAAAGCAATTTTGAGGAAATAATTGAAAGTGACAGCATCCTGAGACCCAGAGGAGGCTGAAACGTCACAGGATTAGGCCCTCAAACGTCCACTGAAGGAGAAGAGGCTTCAGACCTCCGGACATCACTCACTACGTTCACATGACAGAACTTACCTACTGTTCACCGCCATGAGTTTGTAAGTGCTTTTCACAACTTTCAGAGGTCACAGCAGCATTTACCATCTTAAAAAATAAATGAGATAAGAGAAGCTAATAAGCATTAGCATTCTAACAGAATACTTTCTGCAGAGAATAATACTCTCTACAATTACTGTAGATGCAGACAGCACACAGCCTCAGTCTCATTCTGACCCTCGGAGCTGCCATTACAAAAGATCTGTAGAGGGGCACAAGAGATTTGACTTTATCACATGATAATAATAATAATGATGGGTAGAGAGGCCAAAACATCTACTCAAGTGTAACATCACTTCAACAGTATCAAGTAGAAGTAAAAAGTAATAGCCCAACAATGATTATATTTAGAGTAACTACTTGAGTACTGAGTAACAGTCTGTAAAATGTATTTACAATCTTATTTAAGATTTGTGGATTATAGTAATCAAACAGACGAACATTAAATAATGTACATATTTTGGAATTTAAAAAAAAAACAGACACAAACATTTGAAAAACAAAGCATATCTTGAAGGTCTTTAAATCCTTTAATATTGTCAACATCAAACTTTAGTCACTTGTAGACTAAAGCTCGGAGCACACAGCATCTGCTCCTGATTTAGGCCTTGGTTGTCAGTGCAACATCTGGGATATGATAACCATAAAACATTTCACTACTGCAACAGCTGAGCAGAGCGCCAGGAGCAAACGGAGTGATGAACACACCAAGATACAAACACGGGAAAAAGAAAAAGGACAATCACAGGACGTCGTAAAGCGTTAAAGTCAAACTGCAGCGTCCTCATGACCTTTTGTCCAATAGTATGTGACTCTGCAGACGAGACAATATAATATAATAATATAATGTCCACAATATATTGCAAATCAGAAAGTGAGAAGAAGGGTGAAAGTAGAATCTCATGTGTCCGTGTTTACACTGCGTGGATCAGTGAAGCTGATAGAAAACACAACACTAATAGATCAACGCGGGCGTGACGTCAGGATATTAATGAGCACTGCAAATGTCCCGGATGGACATTCAAGCGTGCTCAGGCCGTCAGGGAAATAACATGGGAAAATGGCAGAACAACAGCGACTACAACAGCTAATCTCAATCAACAGAAGATGACATCCCAAGAGCGAAGCTGAAACAGCATAAAGTAGAAGACCATTCTGAACTAGATAATATGCTTAAGCCATTGCGAGTGTCTGCGTTCTTAAGATAAGATAAGATAAGATATTCCTTTATTGTCCCACATGGGGAAATTTCATTGGTGCAACGCAGGAAGATACAGAGGTAGATACAGAAGAAAAGAACAGATCACTTATAGGGAGTCTGAAAAACACTTTCAGTAGAAGATCTCCTATAAACAAAAACTCCCATAGACAAATAAATAAATACATAAATACCATTGCATGTGATCACGACAGTAATTGCGTAAAAGTACAACATGTGTGTAAGTAGTACTGGTGGTACTACATGTGTGTAAGTAGTACTGGTGGTACTACATGTGTGTAAGTAGTACTGGTGGTACTACTTAAGATAAAAAGTCAGATTTAACAACAAATTACATTAAAGCTGCGCTAGCCACGGCCAAAGAATAAAGCCTAAAGAATAATAATTCCAATGCCCCATTCATTTCAATGGGGAAAAAGTACTAATACTTTTGAAAATACTGCAAAAAGTACAAGTTGTTCAAATGTCAAAAGTAATAGCACACGTAATACTGTGAAAGCGATCGTAATGAGGTATAATTTGTTGAAATCAGTTAAAGCGTTAAGGAATTGAAACAAGCGAAATGGAAAATATAATAATAAAAAACAGTAGAACATATAGTGTCTGCGCCATTACGCAGACACTCAACTAGTTGAAGCAATGTTTAAGGTGCAGAGGACGTCGTATTAGCGGAAAGAAGGCTGAACTTGTAAAAAAGTATATCCGGGCTTTCAGCGTCTTCATCTAGACTCTTCTCCGATTTTTGAACATTACGACATGGCATTTGTAAGGGTCTACTGAATAAAACTGATGTTAATTCTACAGCGTACGCATAACATGGTAAACTTATATCCGGGGCTCCAGCCGCAGGCAGCGGTGCGTCCCGGGGTTTGCTTACTTTCACGGGCAGAACGCGTCCCCTCCGCTGCCTGCGGCTGGAGCCCCGGATATAACTTGATTGTGTTCCGTGCTAAAAAACTAGTTGTAGCCTATGCAAGTCAAAACAACACCGACACTCACTGTCACTATTATATATCGTCATGTTTATTACTCTAACTCATCTGTTCGTTGCAAGCGGTTGCTGGGATAGGATTTGGGTGGTCAGATGTTGGTCCATATCCTCCTACAAAGTGTTTTGAACAAATGTAGGTGCTCTTCCTAATTTTCCCCACGTGGAAATGTTCTTTTGGTCTGCCACACGCCCGTATCCACAAGTGACATTTGTCCCTTTTTGTCGTCCGCTTCGGAAAAGTTATGAACCCCTCTATTTCAGGTTTTTGGGCGTAGCGAGAATCACTTTTACACGTTCCATATGTGGCAGGATAGCCTGCAGGCGGGCCCCTGCCACTGCTTAGACGCCCCTGATAGGTGAATTGATCAAGCGTACGTCCATAAATTGCTGTCTGGTGACGTCAGTCGGCCTCTGACCTCACACACTTCCTGGTTGCTGGGTGCTCCACCTCGCTCCTCAGTCCAGGTATTTTGAGTTGTATGTGAATAAGAAAATATTGTATGTCTAACAAGTGTCATTATTCAGTGTGCCGCGGTGCTGCCATGGGCCCGCGTGGTGTGCGACCTCCGGGATGTGCGGCGTGCGGTTGGCCGGGCGGCGACCGCAGCGTAAAGCCTCACGCGCTGGCTGCGCCGTGCTGCAGCCATCCTGTTCCAGGTGCCCGGAGAGGACCCTGTCTTGCCTTTTGTTGGGAACGCTTTAACTGAACGCTTTTTGTGAACGCTCGTATGACAACCTGTCTCTTATGAAGACAACGGACTGTGAACATCTGTATTAATAAATGTATCAATAACTTAAACCATGCCTCTGTTGTTCCAACGACGAACTTGCGTGCCTTCGATTAGATTGGTCCTGAGCCAGAATCTCAGGTGGCGTTGTTGGAAATGTGAGTGCAAACTGTGAACATGGAGTAAAATAGTGGACGCATTGGTCCACTTTGCCACACATAGCAGCAGTGTTTGTTGCTAACTATCTTTGTGGAACAAATGAGTCGATTCTGGGTCGTAATAATCAGTCTGACAGAGTCTGACTTCCGGGTACGCTGTGTTGCCGCGGTGACGTCACATAGCTATTTTTAGCTCGGCCGTGGAGCGCTATTCTATGTCATCCACCGGCAACTTCCTGTGAAAAATATTTTTATGATCCACGTTTTACAAAATCTAAACAAAAACTGCGGTGGTTCGATTGTTTAACAAGTTGTCATCTTTGTGGCTCTTGTGGCTCTGTTGTCTTTGCGCTCTGAGGATCATCAGATTTAAAACCGTATACGATTCTCTTCAACTCAATGGTCTGCACTTTTTGTCTCGTGTTTAATCGTTTAAGACTCAAACATCCTATAGTGTGTTTCGGCCTTTACTTCCAGCTGGAAGACTCACCACAACTTTGAGCTCAGACACAGCCTTGAATGCAGCAGTCTGTAAGTTCAGAAGTGTTTATAATGACTTTATGTTGTTTAAAAGTATCACAATATGCATCTTTGTATCGATACACATATTTCCAAGAAGTTAGTCACGATATCGATATATTGATCACAGCCCTACGACAAACTAAATGTTACTCAAGTAGAAGTTAAAGTATGGTGTCAGAAACTACTCTGAAAAGTAAATTTAACTAAGCAATATAACTGAGCACTACCCACCCCCGTTAATAAATGTATAGAAGTCAAGTGAAGAATCATGAAACTAACTTTGTACTTTCTTGGTCTCTCATTACAGAGTGTGCTTGAGCTCAGTGCACCTCGGTGTGTAACAGGCTAAGCCGACTGTGCCAAAGAGTTCACTTATGCAAACTAAAACAGGTTATCTCCTCCTCTTTGGCTCTGCCCCTTTAATAAACCAGCTTAGGTTTGGCCTCGCGCCTCATCTCGCCTCACAAACCTCCATTCAGCAATAACATGCATCAGTGAGCAGCCATTCATTTAATAACTCTTTAATATTCTCTGTCAAAAGAGCAGAGCAGCCAGTACACTGTGCATGGGCCTAACAGTGAGGGACTGATTGAATATTACGTAAAGATGTCATTTATATTCATTCAAAGTGTGAAAATCTGAGACAAACAGCAAAGAATTTGTCTGAGGAGGAAACGAGCATGGACGACTTTGTGAGGAAGAAGATCAAACTGGAAGTGCAGATAGACAACTTTTACCTTCCTGAATTTGACAAATCTACTTTGCCTCCAGGACTGACGTGTTTATACAGCAGCACACGGCCCTGAACCTGATTTTTATAAAATTGTGAAAATCAAAAATAGTTTTATATTCTTTGCAGCGGCCCATATTTCTCACTTACTTAATACATTCTGAGCATCTTATTCTATTCATTATTCATTGCGATAAATTTATAAAAGGTCACGGTAAAGCTAACAAACATTAGCATGCTAACAGCGCACTTTCTGCTTCTGGGAGATTAAAACACTCCCTGAAAGAGAGGAACCATTTAGCGGGCTACAGGGACCTCTGCTGGTCAACACTCATATTACAACAACACTATGAGAAGCGCGGTCGTCATCCCCATGTAAAGCGCTAGTTTAGAGTGCACTTTTGCACGGGCTTCGCCCGTTTGCAACGGTAATGTTCCATTTTCCTACTACTAATTAGTCTGCACGGGGCGTGCATGAGCGGAGGAGTGCGTTAGTGAGTGTTTGGAAGTGGGCGAGCGCTTCGCGCTCGATTTTGTGCACACGTAGTGCACTTTCACAGCCGTGCTTTGCACAACCTTACGGAACTAATAGGCCTCTCGCCAGCTTGTGGTGCTCGGGCCTAATAATAAGAAACCAGGGGAGAACAATGGCTTTTCGCATTCCATTCCATGGCTCGAGCCAATAATCAATAATGTTAAAATAACAGCACAAACTGAACTAACCTGTTTACAAAAACACTGCACTTTGTATTCTATGTACTTTTATAAATGTGTCTGTTTTATATTCAAGTTAATGTATTATCAAAGCCTTTAGCTTTGAGGCAAAAACAAATACTTTTAGAAACAGATTTTCTCCGGTGACATATTTACATTACATGTAAACGTTTTAACATGCTGCTAATGATTATCCATCTGCAACTCAATCTCCCCTTTGTGTTAATTAATGATTTATTTATTTAAGGGAGACTCAACTAATTTATATAGTATATGTGGAGCTCCGCATTTCTAGGGCGGTTTTGTGAAAGGGGCTTTTGTGCTTTTGTGTGCTCTATAGTTCAAATCTATGACACTCGTGGATTATTGTTATATTTTGTACATTTGAATAAAAAAAATATTGAGCTAAAACAAATAGTCAGCTGACTTACGAGTGGAAAATCATCCATGGTGAAATACTGCGGCGCAGTTTTTTGCTGCCTCTTTACGGTACATTTCATCACAACAAAGTGTCACTCTGCTGGACCATGCTGACACTTGTCGGCCCCGCCCCCCTCATGCTGATGCCAGACGGACCCGCCCCCTCATGCTGATGCCAGACGGACCCGCCCCCTCATGCTGATGCCAGACGGACCCGCCCCCCTCATGCTGATGCCAGACGGACCCGCCCCACTCATGCTGATGCCAGACGGACCCGCCCCCCTCATGCTGATGCCAGACGGACCCGCCCCCTCATGCTGATGCCAGACGGACCCGCCCCCCTCATGCTGATGCCAGACGGACCCGCCCCCCTCATACTGATGCCAGACGGACCCGCCCCCCTCATGCTGATGCCAGACGGACCCGCCCCCCTCATACTGATGCCAGACGGACCCGCCCCCCTCATGCTGATGCCAGACGGACCCGCCCCCCTCATGCTGATGCCAGACGAACCCGCCCCACTCATGCTGATGCCAGACGGACCCGCCCCCCTCATGCTGATGCCAGACAAACCCGCCCCACTCATGCTGATGCCAGACAGACCCGCCCCCCTCATGCTGATGCCAGACGAACCCGCCCCACTCATGCTGATGCCAGACGAACCCGCCCCACTCATGCTGATGCCAGACGGACCCGCCCCCCTCATGCTGATGCCAGACGGACCCGCCCCCCTCATGCTGATGCCAGACGAACCCGCCCCACTCATGCTGATGCCAGACGGACCCGCCCCACTCATGCTGATGCCAGACGGACCCGCCCCCCTCATGCTGATGCTAGACGGACCCGCCCCCCTCATGCTGACACCATGTCTGGCGGTCGGAGCTATGACTGCAGGAGAATAAAGATTATTCAAACATCCATGAATCACTCTAAAACAAAGTGGGTAAACGAGTGAGTGACAGCTCTTAAAAGTCTAACATGCCTAAACGTTTGTGCCCGACTTCTGTGTTTACCCTCACTTACGTTTACCTCGTCAGACTGCAGGAGTTTATTTACCTGTGTAACCATAGCAACCCCACAGTCCTGTCTGTGTCGCAGAGGGAGTGGCTGCTGTTTGTTCTCACTGGGTTATGCGCGGGTCACACCCGGGTCACGCGCAGGTCACGCGCGGGCAGGCCCGGCTCCAGAATCAAATGACTAATGTGCATTGGTGTTGCAATGCGTTGGTGTTGTGAAAGGGTGCAGGTATTCTTGGTGAAACACACATCATGCATATTGCCTGGAATATAATCCTTTGAAAGAAGGAATGCATATTAAACATAGCTTTACATACTGCATGTATCCCTTGTTCAGCTTTGAGTCCTGCTTTAGTGCAGTCTCTAGCTCTGAAATGACTTGTAACACAAGTATGAACTGTAATTTACAGTATGACGTGAAGGTTGTCTCATCAATGTTTATAGACAGCATAGAAACTGTCACTATAAATGTGATATCCCAAACATCTTTTTTACAAGAGTACTCTAGCCACTCCCTATTTTTAAACCAGGTACTATTGGATGAGCGTTTTACTCCACTGAAATAATGGGACGGGTAATTAGGCAAGAGTGGTTGAGTGGGCTTATCTGTTCCTATATCATCAATGCAGTGGCGTCCAGTGGTAAACGCTGATTCATGTTGGGTCCAACGCTGGATGTGGCGTGATGAATCGGCTCGAATGCTTGATCCTGGTTTGGATTTGGAAGACGAGGCAGCAGTGGCGGCGGTTCTATGCGTCCCGACTCCTAGGTGGCTCCTACTGATCCCGGTGCGAAAGAGAAGGTAGCGGAAGCAGGAAATCTGTGCCTGGTACTCCAGAGGGCGACGACGGCTGGCCTCGGGCTGTACCGGAGCGAGCAAAGCAGAAGAATTGCCACTCGTGTTGAATAAAAAGGTCTAACAGAGGGTTGTGTTGGAAACTTACTGTCGTAGCGATTACACCCGCTGTTCTATTGTTTAGTAGGCACATAGAAGCCTTTATATGAGAGACGAGGCACAGACATGTTCGGGTCTAGACGGACCAACCATTTAATGATTTCCCGCCCCCAAGGAACATACACAAAGGTTCCTACCCAGCATATCACTACACCCGCGATGTTGGCGGGAGTAAGCTAACAGACACCTGCAAATTAGCATTTTCCGAACTAACATTGTACATTGAAGTGCTACTGTTTTTATTCCCAGCGATGGAAGTGTTTGAGACTTGTTTATGTTTAAGACATTCTCGAATATCCATAGTTTAAAGCTGTTATTTGAAGCCAAGTCAGAGCTGCGGCGCTCAGCCCTCAACACGGTGGTCTGACTATGACGTACTGCGTGGACCACGTTCAGCATGGATTGGGCCATTTTTATATTTTGATTTTATTTGTTATTTTTCCAATACATCTCCACACAATAAATATGTATATTGCGAAAATAAAAAAACACTTAATTTTAATTTAAATGCAACCCTTTTGCACCCCGTAGATAGGGGCCTGCACCTCTGAGGAAGTTGCTTGGATGAGTGTTGAAACGGCTTCAATAAAAACAATTGTATTTATTTGAAAACATTCTCTAGAAACCTTCAGTCGCCATATTTCAACATTTATTTGGTTGATAATGTGTTTAAAGTCTCAATGTTCTCGTCATTTTGTTTTGATATATTTTTTAATCTTCTTCTGTATCTGGAAGTGTAAAAAACAAGTACAAAACCAACACTAGGCTCATAGACAAACAGAAGGTGAGCAGGGTGAAGCGGAGGTGCAGGCAGTGGATGAAGGAGCAGTTGTTTGAACATGCATTAGAGCGAATGCGCTGAGCCTGTTAAAGACACATTCACTGAGCTCGTGTGTGCACTGGCCAGTCACAAAGCACCGGTCAATATTTACCCTGACCACACAACCACTGGCCTTCTCTTCACTCAGGGACCAAGGAATCTGAGGAGCCGTCTCCAAGTGCTTTTTTTTTTTTTAATATAACCCTTATTGGAAAAACCCAGGAGGTAGAGGTCTGCCCACCAACCAGAAGGTAACCAGTTCAAACCTCAGCAGAGTCAGTGTCATTTTTATCCAGAAAACAGCGGTGTGAAATAAAACTCACACTGATCTTTCTGGCATATTCGCTCACTCTTTTCTCATGTACTGCATGTTTCAGTAGACTGACCTTCATCAGGTGTAGATCAGGTACATATTATATGTGTGGTCACTATCTAAAGCCCAGCACCTGCATCAATCATGAATCAGTTCTAGTTTGGCCTCCGACTCTAGAGCTGAAAAGGACCATGGCCTTTTCATAAGTTTCAGCTTCCTGTGATATTCACCATTTTGACAATATTTCTCCATTCCAAAGACATATTTTTATATACTTTATAAGATATTTAGCTTTATTCTGAAAGCTGCAGGTGGAGGCAGCGCACAGGTGATTGTGGTCTCCTCTTAAACCAGTGAGTGCAGGCTTCACATGAACCTGCACAGCCACATTCTACAAGAGGTTTGGTCTGTTTAAAGCGGTTGCTTGCTTCCACCTGCTGTTCAAAATGTAAACTACAACTTAGTATCTGCTGCGCCACAAATATTCATTTAGAAACAGCAGGGTCTCCTCTCCACAGATCTGACTAACTCAAATGCTCAAAGGAGGAAGATAAGTTGAACTAAGGATTTAAAATATGCAGAAATAAAAAAAACTCATAAAACACACACACGATTTGACTTTTAGTCTGAATAAATTTTAATCTTAATCAAAAAGAAAAGGTGCTACAGCTACAGATAATGAATATACAAATGTAAAAATCAAGGTACTTTACAGACGGCTCCATGAAAATCTAGAAAACAAGCTAATATTTACATCCAGCATGGAGCCATTATTTTTTTTAAAGACTCAACAAACACAAAACTGTATTTTGAAAAAGCATTTCTCTACATTTCTAAAATATTCAAAATCTAAAATAAAGCCGCCACCACTACAGACAAAGCAAGCAAAAATAACAATACACTAAAAGGATTCAGAACTACTTGGCCATCAAAATCTTGAAAATAGATGTAAAATTGCACAGTAATGCCTTCATAAATGATTGAAATGCATAGTTCATGATACACGTCCTCACTTCTTTGGAGCAGAGACAAGGTCCAGCTGTGGTCAGCAGCTCAGGGCTTCCTTCGCCTTCAAAAAACAATTTTTATTTATTTATTCCCATTAAAAAACACTTTGCAAGCAGCAGCTGAACTTGAAGCAAGGTTGTGGGCGGAGTTTAGGGGTTTGTACCACATTTATTTTCATTATTTATTCTAAGTAACTCTCAAGGTGAAAATGAGATTACTATTCTGCATCTGATTAGAGCGTTTTCTGAAGTGTGCTGTATGTGCTTAGCACTGATATTAAGTGAGCAACACATGGACAACTGCAGAGTTAAAAACATTAAAAACAGAACAAATATACTGAATATAGTTTACAGCGTATGTAAACTGGACACACATTTTTTACACTTGAAACAAAGCTTTAGATTAAAGTATAATAATGTTTGTACTGTAATATAAGGGTGCTGCTGCTGAAGTGCATTTGAATATTGTACTTACTTCTGATATGCAGGGCCTGAACTGGTCACTGGGGGCTACATGGGAAAAGATCAAATAGTTATTACAGGTTTAGGCAAGGCAAGTTTATTTGTAGAGCACATTTCATACACAAGGCAATTCAGAGTGCTTCACACAGCAGGAAAAATGCAATAAAATCACAAAGAAATTACAGAAACAGCAATACGATAAAATTAAACTAAAAAAATAATAATAATAGTAATAATAAAAAAACACCAAGCCACAAAGGGTAACGTGTTTTCGGAGTCCAACTCCCTTTTAAATCAGTCCAACTGATTGTCTAAACTAAAGAAATCACATAAAAGAGAAGAGTGCAAATAAAAATCCTGTCAGTCATATGCGCAGCTAAACAAAACAGTTTTTAGCTTAGATTTGAACATTGTCAGAGTAGAACATGTCTCACATCTTCAGGAAGAATGTTCCAGATTTTAGCTGCATAAAACTGAAACACAGATTCCCCATGTTTAGTCCTGACTCTGGGCACCAGCAGGAGGCCGGTCCATGTTTAGTCCTGACTCTGGCACCAGCAGGAGGCCGGTCCATGTTTAGTCCCGACTCTGGCACCAGCAGGAGGCAGGTCCATGTTTAGTCCTGACTCTGGCACCAGCAGGAGGCCGGTCCATGTTTAGTCCTGACTCTGGCACCAGCAGGAGGCCGGTCCATGTTTAGTCCCGACTCTGGCACCAGCAGGAGGCCGGTCCATGTTTAGTCCTGACTCTGGCACCAGCAGGAGGCCGGTCCCTGAGGTCCTCAGAGTCCGAGATGGTTCATATGGCACTAACATGTCTGAGATGTACTTTGGTGCTAGGCCATGGAGAGACTTCTATACAAGCAGAGCTGCCTTAAAGTCTCTTCTCTGAGCCACAGGGGGCAGTGCAGAGAGCTGAGAACAGGACTAATGTGATGGTACTTCCTGGTTCTAGTCAGGACCCGAGCAGCAGCGTTCTGGATGTACTGCAGCTGTTTTACAGCTCGTTTGGAGAGGCCAGTGAGCGGCCGTTACAGTCTAATCTACTGGAGACAACGCATGGATAAGTTTCTCTAAATCTGGTTTTGACACTATATTTTTGATTTTGGCAATGCTTTTTAGATGGTAAAAAGCTGCTGATGTTATTGATTTGACCTGGCCATTAAAGTTCAAGTCCGAGTCCATTATTACCCCCAGATTTATAACTTGGTTTGTAGGTTTTAGAGCGAGACTCTGGAGGTGACCGCTAACACTTTCTTTGTTTCTGTGGCCAAAAACGATTATTTCAGTCTTGTCTGAGTTCAGCTGTAGAAAGTTGTTTTGCCTCCACAAACTGATCTGTTGGATGCAGTGACAGAGTGAATCTACTGGTCCATATTCACCTGCCGACAGTGAAACATAGATCTGAGTGTCGTCTGCATAATTGTGATAGGACACATTTTCACTGCGTATCAACTGACCTAACGGCAGCATGTAGAGGTTGAACAGAAGGGGACCCAGGACTGACCCTTGGGGCACTCCACAGGTCAGGGTCATGTGGTCTGAGACACAGTTACCAATTTCAACAAAGTACTTCCTGTCTTCCAGATAGGACCTTAACCAGTTTAGGGCAGTGCCAGTGATGCCCACCCAGTCCTCTAGTCTCTGTAAGAGGATCCCATGATCGACAGTGTCAAAAGCAGCACTCAGATCTAACAGAATTAAGACTGAGGCTTTGCCCGTGTCAGTGTTCAGGCGGATGTCATTTGTCACCTTGACAAGAGCAGTCTCAGTGCTGTGATGAGGTCTAAAACCTGACTGAAAAACATCAAATTAGTTGTTTATTAAGAGGAAATCTGTGAGCTGTTGGTAAACAACCTTTTCAAGGACTTTGCCCCAAAATGGCAGATTAGAGATGGGCCGGTAATGACTCAGTACTGCGGCATCAAGACTGCTCTTCTTTAGGAGAGGCTTTATGACCGCAGTTTTCAAAGACATTGGGAATGTTCCAGATTGAAGTGACATGTTAACTATGTGAGTGAGTGGTGCTAACAAACTGTTCAGCACAGACTTTAGAAATCTGGTGGGTAACACATCGAGGCAGCATGTAGATGAACTCAGACTGGTGATGATCTCATGGACAGTTTTGTCAGTTACTGGTGCAAAGTGAGTTAGCTCTAAGTGTCTTGGTGGTTTTAGGGTAATTTTTTGCATTGTGGGATTTATAGCATTTTTAATGCCCTGAAATTTGTCATTAAAGAATAATGCAAACTCATTACACTTGGATGTGGAAATGAGTTCTAACGGCAGCTGAGCTGGAGGGTTTGTTAATCTGTTTACTGTGGCAAACAGGACACGCGAGTTGTTACTGCAGCTTCCAATTATTTCAGAGAAATAGCTTTCCCTAGTTCTACATAAGATTAGGTTGTACATGTTCAGCTTCTCTTTGTAAATCTCTTTTTGAACCTGGACCTTTGACTTGCGCCATTTCCGTTCGGCCCTGCGGCACTCCTTTTTCTGTGCCCTGACCTAATCATCATTTCTCCACGGCGCCTTCTGCTTATTTTTAACCATTTTAGCCTTTATAGGGGCGATGGTGTCCAGAACATTCAAAACACTAGATGTAACAGAGTTCAACAAGTCATTTACATTCAAACATGAGACATTTTCAAAGTTTATCATTTCCATAAACAGTGCACCTGTGCCATCACTTATGTGTCTCCTCTGAACAACTGCAGGACCAACCGGTGGTTTGGGAGAAACAGACAGGTCAAAGAAGACACAGAAATGATCAGACAGAGCAGCATTGACCACATTGACATTTGAAATATTTACCCCCTTTGTAATTATGAGATCTAGAGTGTGTCCTTTGCTGTGAGTGGGACCTGTCACATGCTGAGTAAGACTGAAGGTTTCAAGGACAGCATCAAGCTCTTTAGCGTTTCTGTCACAAATATTATCAACATGCACATTGAAAACACCTGTAATGACCAAACCATCAAACGTCTGTGCATACGACTGAAAGCATCTCAGTAAAATCATCAATAAAACTTGGGCAGTGCTGGGGAGGCTTGTATAAAACAAAGAGAATGGATGGAGACTGTTTTAGCTCCATTTTAAAAGGAGACATACTCAAATGATGAAAACACCCCAAAAGTCAACCTGCGGGTAATTATTTAATCTCTAAAGACTCCACCCCTTTTTTTTCTTCTTCTCGTGTTTCAGATCCAAACTTAAAGTTGGGTGGAGCAGATTCTATCAGAACTACATTCAGTTAAAAACATAAAATCAAGATTATAAGAAGAAATAAAATTATTAATTAAGAGTGATTTGTTGCATAAGGATACTGACATTTAGCACAGCAAGTTTCAAACTAGTTTCAGTGGGACTGGGCTTTCAGTGGGACTGGGACTTTTCACAGGGAATATGAATCACATTTCTCAGATTGGGCCTAACTCGCATTTTGTTTTTCCATCTATGTGATGATGTGACTACAGAAATAGCACTAGGGGGGGCTCTTTTTACATAGGGCCCCGGGTTGGTTTGATTTTTAATATGACAATAAGTCCCGGCAACGCTGAGACCCAGTGCATCCTAGCTATGGGAGATACCAGGTGAAAGGCGAGGTTGGATGGGTGGTGGGGCTTTTGTAGCCGAGGAGAGTTTAGGACCAGGTGAGAGGCGAGGGGGGATGGGTGGTGGGGCTTTTGTTGGTCGAGTCGGCTTGTGCAGGGAAGAGTTGATGAAGTATTGACATAGCCCTTGATCTTGCTATATTGGGCGTGAGTGGAGCCATCTTAATGCCTGTATTGATCAGACTTTCAAAATGGCTGGGAAGGCCCATGGGTGAGAGGAGATGAGAAGGAAAATGATGAATCTTTAGTGGGAGTAGATGTTGCAGGGGGAACCCAGGGATGGTCTAAGGCAGGGGCAATGACAGGGATGTTGTTGGGCCTGTCACAGATGGGTCCAAGTCCTTTGAAGATTGTTGTGGTGCTTTTGCGGATGAATCCTTCGCTGAGGCGGTGGAGGTGAATGTGGAGCAGCTGGACCTGAATCCTTTGCTGGAGGTGGTGGAGCGGCTGCTGATGAATCTTTTGGTGGAGGCTGAGGTTGTGGTGCTGTTGATGTTGATGTTGAAACATTGGCTCGGTCTCTGGCTGTTGGAGCAGGAATTCTTCTCTCATTTCCCTCTTCTCTAACTATCTGCTCAGGACCCTGTCCAGGCCCAGTCCAATGCCTTGGAGCATGGAGCAGGTTCTCTGTCAGCACCCTCACTCCACCTCTGCATAGGTGGGGGCCATTTCTCTTAAATAGGTCCTCTCGTTTCCAGAATAGATAGAAGTTCTCAATGTAATGTAGTCCTCTAGGAACACACTCTTTGGACAGCCATATGTTCAGCTGAAGAAGCCGGCTAAACTTGTTTATCCTCCTGTCGATGTTTGGAAGAGGTTCACTTATGAATGTTTTGATTTCCACTATCAAGCACGTCAAATAACTTCAAGAAGTCTTATTTCAAAACTTCAGTCTGTATCTCCATTCAAAACAGCGTGACCTTGGCTCTTGACACAGATCCTCCTTGCTGTATTTTGGCCACGTCATTTTTTCATATAATTCCATCTCTGAAAATGGTAAAAATCTGTTTGTGAGCTGTATTTTAGGTGACTTTATGTTATCTTTGTATTGTTTAGGCTTTGCACCAAGTTTGTTCGAAGAAACAGCCTGGTCTTTCTGGTTTTTAGACAGTTTTGGAAACGACAGAGTCACTGCGGTTTAGGTTGAAAGTAGCAGTTTTTCTTGTAAAAAGTGTGCTCTTCTTACCATCGGTTGAAACAGGAATGGTATCGTGAAGAACTTTTTCAGATTCCAAAACAAATATCCGTGTTTTCAGCTCATTAATTTCTTGTTGGTATTTCCGACAGCGTTCAGTCTTTCTCCCTTCTTCTCCCGGACATGTCGCTGGCGTCAGATATGTCGTTAAAACTAGAAAAAAATTCTTAAAATCCTTGATTTACTTGAAAGTCTAAAGCAAAAATGTTTGGAAGACAAAAACTGATTAAAAAGCAAAATAAATAAGGAAAGCAGCGATAACAAGCGGGGCGAGCAGGAAAGTGTGTGCAATTTTCGGAAGCAGGAAGCAGCTAGTTTAAATCAGATTTGACCACAATTCAGTTTAATTTATTTTTTGTAATGAGAACAAAACAAGGAAGCTGACAACGAGAGAATCTACAAACTCCACCAACACAAACCAGCTCAACAGTCCTAAATATGAAGTGTGTGCCATTTGCTGAATGTCCCTCCCATCCCTCCCCATTTCACACTACAGCTGTTCTGTCAAATAAAGTATTTAAAATGGGAAGAGTCTGGAATAGATAAGAGGTCTTGGTAAAACATTCATTTTTATAGTTTTGATCCTTTGACCTGAAGCACCGGCACAATGAGATTCCACTTTTATTTAAAGAGGAAAGAAAGGGCATGAAATATCTTTATGAGGACTACACCCACATATTTAATAGAGTCTGTTTGCCATTCAAATGGACAGGTCTTTGTGAAGTTTAAGGGAGTTTGCCAGTCAGAGTTCTGTTTTTTGTACATTCAGATGCACTCACATTTACCTTATTTTCTCTGTCATCCAGTTCTACCGACTCTGCCGACCCCGATCGCCTCTTTCGACTGAAAAAGAAAAGCGAAATTAGATCCAACCCATGATATTTAGGCTGTGCAGTAATATTCGAGGCTACATTACGTGGGTGCTGTAGGATTCTCCTGTCTCAGCGTTTCGATGTCTGTAAACTGAACGGCTTGTCCTCCGCCCCTGGTTTTGAAAACATCGCCCTGAAAACACAGTGAGCACAATTACAACTTTACTGACAAATAAGCTTCTCGAGTGTCAGTGTGGCTGTCCAATTGATTTCATTTAGTTTTCTCCATTTCATTCAGTTAATTTGATTTTTAAATCCAGATCGAGCTTCAAACTGTTCATGAAATACTTTGAGCTTTTGGTCTTGATCGAAAGCCGTGATCGATCAATAAAAGTTACACTTTGTCGTATTATCCAGCCCTAAAATTAGATCATTATAAATTTATATATTTTTGCAACTCAAATGATCTTTTCTATTGTACATTGAGTCTTTTTAGATACATTTGTAACCAAATAAAAGGTGGAAATATTGTGACTGAAGGCTTTAAGATGGAGAACATTTACAAATAAAAAATAAATCTGAAAGATTTTTTTGATTGAATAAAGCCACAATATATGAGTTTATACAGTCAAAATGACCATTACGATTATGAAAATACGACTACGGCTTAAAGTCGTATCAAGTTCTGAATTCTTGCTGCCCTAGATTTTCCGCCCAGGTGGCGTGCAGCCCGGGCGGCGTGCAGCCCGGGTCCTGTTCACAGTAGAATCCTCCGTTGAGAGGAGGAGTACCTTGATGAGCTTGGTCTCGATCTCTCCGTCCGAGGCCAGCTCTTGGTGCCGGAGCATGTACTTGTGGCACTTGGACAGGACCTTCTCGTTGGGGCTGGCCACCGTGATGGCGTTGGGAATGACGGGCTGCATGACAGTGTCCAGCTCCAGGTTTGTGTTGGGCTTGTGGTCCACCCACTTGTCTGCGCCGCACGAGTGAGAGCGCCGGTGTGTGGGGTGCACAGGGACGGGCTGATTCCAGTGCAGAGAAACACCACAAATGATTCACCAAGTGACAAGGGCCGTGTGAAAGGTCAGTTTGAAGTGCACTGCTGGAGAACCAACAGCTCCAGAGTCTGTGCATTTGACTTGTTTTTTAGATTATTTATTTCACAGAATCAAAATGTTACAAAACGTTTTACTGGCATTTGTCTTGCTTTAGGGTTTATATTTCAATATCATCATTTATCGTGACGTTTTCAGTCGCGATATATCAGACTTGTGATTGGTGTAACTGCGGTTCTCCAGTAATACACTTCTGAGCTTATGAGAAAACAGAACATGCAAAGAAAAATCACCAGGATGTGCATGCAAAGAACGACAGGGGCTGGTTCAGTGGGATGTGTAACAGGAAACGGCAGTAAAATAATAAAGACACTGGCGTTAGCGATGACGCGTCGGCGACCGACCGTGTGAGCGCGGAAACGGACTCAATGCAACCAAAAAGGGCCCAAGTAATCTAATCGAATCTAATGAATCTAAAAGTGTGGGAAGTGACACTTTTTAAATACAATCAACCAAATAACTGGAATTATGGGGTTTGAATGCTTCTAGCTAGAGAAGAATTACAACATTTGTATTTAATAATGTTGCTGTCTTTAATATAAAAAGGCATATTAATATGAGAGTTCAGTTTTGATCGAAACTCTGAACTAATCGATGCCAAGCCCGTCAAGATAATTACTATAGTATTTATTGCATGTCCATTTACTTTGTACAAGTGGGAGATGTTGTTTTCAAGTAGTACAAGAAGATAAGCAATTTAGCATTGCATTTGTTATATGATACTGTGTATTTAGGGTTTACTAGTTGTAGTAGTTTGACCATTGCCGTAAAAGGGCTGATGATTTTAGTAGTCGACAGGTCAGCCATTATTCTTATTGTACAATACATAATCAACCAAATAAAAGCTTCAAAACAGAGATTTGGAAATAAAAATAACAATTACAATTAACATGATCAAAATACTACTGCAATAATTTGATATAGTCGACTAGTCTTGACTTGTTAATCGTTGCAGCTCTAGAACTGAATGAGCGTTTGTTTGTACGATCTAAAATTACATTATTTAGCAGTAAAATAACTGTAGTGACACAAGGTGTGAAAGCGATGTATAAAACTACAAACTACAGCCTAAGAACCAGTCTAAAAAAAAGTGGATGCATCCACAGTAAGACACTGACCCTGACGCCTGCCTCGAGGCCCAGAGCGTAGAGAGGTGATGGGATCTCAGAGCCCGGAGCCCAGCGCTGACCTCTCCTGCGGCCCACTCTGCTGCAGGTGGGCGTGTCGCTCCTGTGCTGGGGAGGAGTGCCCTGTGCCTCTACCGGACGCCTCTGCTCCCACTGAGAGATGCAGGAGGCCACAGAGCGCTGGGACGAGGGGGGAGAGAAGGAGGGAGAGGAGGAGGGAGAGGAGGAGGAGGACGGGGGAGGAGAGATCTGCTCTGCTCTAGTGTGGGAGCGCTGTGGGGGAGAACAGAGTCTGTTTGTGCTCTTGAAAGGGAACGGTGCCCAAGCTTAGTGGCAAAGCAAATGAACACACACATGATAATAGACATGATAGAGCCAGCATTAGTGCCCATGCAGTTTAGCCCATTTGAAAGACAAGCAAAATTACAATGTTTAATAAGCGGGAATGACCAAACCCAAAGAAAATAAATGCAGTAGCAAGTGTGCCGCGTCATCTTTATTTGAGGACAGAAGCAGCTCGGATCTACAGGGCAATCTCCTTGATCCTGAAGCCCTAGTTCTACAAAGTTACTGGTGACTGGATAATGTGCTGAACGACCAGGTCGTTATACACGGAGGTGCGCTATTTTTGGATGTAGCATCATGAATAACAGAGACAGGCTACAACATAGTGACATCCTTAACTCATGTGACTGAGCAGAGATGAAACAAACACAGTCGGTCTCAGTCGGTCTCCTCTGATCCCTCCAGGAGAGGGGGAGGAGTTTGAACTTGTCATAGAAGAATACTCACAGGCATTGGAGAGGGAGAGGCAGACCTCTTCTGTCCCGCAGTGTGGTCCTTGTCCCTAGATGGCCTCTGGGGGCGCTCTTGCACTCCACTGTTGCTGTTGCTCTCGGTTACGATGGCTTTGAGCTGCTTTAGCTTCTCATCTTTCACCCACAGCTTGTTCTGCAGCTCCATCTGCTTTGCATTCACTCGCCTCGTCTGGAGACAGAGCAGAGGTTCATGGGTCTAAAACTCTGTCCAGATAACAACAGAGGGACTACACCGACCGCCTTGAAAAAGCAGTCGACTGGATGCAATAACAACAATATTGTAAGAAAAGAACTGACAACAAGGCAGATGCAGGCAGCTCTTATCAAGTAGAAAAGGCCAATCTGTTTAGACAATTTAGAGATGTTTCATGTTTTTAGTTATTAAAAGCACAAATTATTTTTGATTTATTGCCCAGCCCTAGTTAATATATAGTAGGGGATGTAACTGCTCAAATATGACCCTGCCTCGTGTGGAGAGTAAAAGGGGGCACTACTTACACACTCCTTCTCCCACTTGTGCTTGGTGTCGGCCACCACGCCCTGCATGCGCTGCTCCATGTGCCTGCGCTCAGCCAGCTCCTTCTGCAGCCTCTGCTCACGGGTCTCCAGCTCCTGCTTTAGCGAGCGCTTGTCCTGCTCGTACACGTCTGTCGTCCTCTGGAGGATTTCAAGCTAAACAACACAAGACATTTAGACCTTCTTCTCTACATGTGCAGAGTCTGCGCTGCACTAAAGCTAAAGTTACTTTATATTCCAGGGTCTTGGATTTCTTTTCCAAGTGCTCGATCTCAGTCCTTTGATTGAGGATGAGCTTTTCTTTTTCGCCCAGTCGGCTCTGCTGGTTGTAGATTAGAGATTCCTTGGCATTGACCTGAGAGCCAAGCTGGTCC
Source organism: Eucyclogobius newberryi (assembly GCF_026437365.1). NCBI lineage: Eukaryota > Metazoa > Chordata > Actinopteri > Gobiiformes > Gobiidae > Eucyclogobius > Eucyclogobius newberryi. The sequence continues at coordinate 38,709,979 of NW_027316167.1, forward strand.
AGCATGGACCTGATGGTGAACGCTGAGGAAAGAGGGAAAAATGAACCATGAAGCCTTTAGATGCAAAAAGTATTAAAAGATGGCAGAAGATCTATGTGGTGACATTTTTAACAGTCAAACCCTTCTTCCCACAACAGCACTGTCCTAGTCTATCTTCACCAGAGTAAATCATATTGCTGCAAACAAACAACTATTTTAGTAATCGACTAATCAAAGGCTTTTTATACACATTATCAACCCAATAAAAGTTGAAATATGGTGGCCAAAGGCCAGAGAATCTTTCCAAACAAATTACATGAATGAAAAAAAGATAAGATAAGCCTTTTTGGTCACACAATGGGTAAATTTCGGTGTTGCAACGCAACCAGAAATAGTTTATTTTTTACATTTAAAAATTCAATAAAACCAGCATCTTAGTTAATATTTTTTTTTGTGTTCGAATCTATAAGGTCCAGATAATGTTATAATCAAATGAAGACTTTTTAGTCAACAAATCACAATAAGATTAATTGTTGCTGCAGATGCAGAAGATGCATCTTGTTTAGTTTGAGTGCATTGAATACATTTTTACATTTCATGATCGTTGAAATCAAACTTGCTTTCATTTACAGCAACTAATAATTGGACTACTGCAAAAAGGTTTGTGGTGTTTGAAGCGTTTGTTGCCCCCTGCAGTCTTTGAGCAGAACACCAGCCCTGCCACATTTGTCGAGAATACACTCCTGAGAAACCCTGGCTATTTTAGTATATGATTATAGGGTCTTATTATGATTTTTTTTTTTTAAAAGCTTGACAGTGTATTTTCAGAAGGTAGCTGTAGGGGAAGCTCTTCTTAGTTCTGCTCCAACACCCTGAGCCTCAGACTCGTCACAGCAGAGTGAAAACAAACGCGAGTACCAGTCTTATTGAACTGCTCGGTCATCATCAGGCGAATGTGGCGTCTCTTCTCCAGGACCTGGATAAGGTGCGGCAGTGTCTGATCATCTGTGGGGTCCACCAGAGTGCAGGGGGGCAGTGGTGGCAGGCTCTCCAGCAGCTGGGTCAGCAGCACTGGGTCATCCACTGGGGGAGCAAACACACATGAATCATGTACAGCTGTGTTCAAGTCCAATCCACAGATCCACAAATAGTGTTCCATTTTTAGTCACGTTACTACTTGGCCTTCTGCCTCGAGTTCTCTTTAAGTTTAGTAAAGTAAAACAGGAATAATTTGGTAAGATGTATACAAAAGCTGACTAATCACACTTTTAATTATATCTATTTGTTTTATGTTTGTATGTCGTATGTTAATGTTAAGTATTTTTTCACATTGTTAACATAAAAAATATTTCAAAGCCCCGCTGGCAATAGACCATGTATTTAATCTCAATCCGTTTTAGCAGGGTTAATAAAAGGCCCATCCCTGTCGACTGCGGGTGTACCAGACTCCTAGAGTGACCGTCCCTTATCACAACTTGATGTGACGGAGCTCACACTGTTCAACTCCAGATCTCCGGAGCGTCTTTAGTTTGTTCCACGGAGCAGAGATGTCCCTCGCACTCATCACTTGGTAAATCGCCTTGTCCACATGAGGGCCTTTTATGTGTAAATGTTACTGATCAGAGCGGCTTCTGTATCGTCCTCCTCCTTTCGGGTGAGCCCCCTGCAGTCTAATGCTCCTTGTTCTCTAGTACCTACTCGACGGCCCTGCCTTACATGCGGCTCCCCCTTATCCCGAGCGGCCCCCCCTTACCAATATTAGAGGCCCCTCCTCGCTCCTCCAGCCTCGTCAGCTCCTCCTTGAAGGCCTGGTTCCGGTGCCTGCGCCCGGCTGCCAGACCGCAGATTGGCCGGTCAATGGGCCGAGCCACTTCCACCTCCTGGGTCATCTCTGCGAAGCGCATCACCTGCTGCACCACAAAGTTCAACAGCTCTTAACATTTTTATTTACATGATTTTGTGTGTGATTTTCTTTTTTTAACTACACATCATGCAACATGGACTTAAGGTTCTTAAGGTTATTTATGTGGGCTACCTTGCTCTGAGCACTCAGAAATCACTCAATTCACAGCAAATGCTGTGGATTACAGAATGGGAGTGATTGCTTTTTTGCTTCCTTGCCAGAAGAAAGGGCAGTATATTGTCTATGTCCAGGGTGAGAGTGCTCTCTGTAGATATCTCTGGCCTTTTTCTCAAATATACTCCTGTAAATGCCTGTGAAGGCAGGTAGTGGTCTGGTGTCCAATTTAAGTCCATAAACATCACCAGCCTCAATCTGAGAGTTCAAAATACTTTAATGCATGGCTCTAAGGTTTTCACACGTCCGTGCGCTCCGGAGCAGCCCCACATACGTATCCAGAAACAGGATCACGATATGTCTCCCAATACTTGTATATTTCGATACAATTCCCTCATTACGATACGTATCCCCGATACATTTTTGAAAGAAGGGTCTTAGAAATGTACCAAAAGGGTAATTTTTTTTAAACTCTGGATTGTATGAAATTTCATGTTTATCCAATAAGCACTTATTTATAAATCCATTCTGCTCTAATAACTTCATTCATCCAACCAACTAATCCAAATATAAATATAAAAGGAGCACATTCTATCAAAGTATTGCATGTTTCTTGCCAAACAATTGGCCTGGTCTGAACATGCTGCAGCAGCATCTTCTGCACAGATCAGCTTCTGATCAAGTCCACATCTCCTCACCTCGGCTGAGAGGAGCGCAGCACAAACATCATATCAAAAGTACGTACTATTCCCCCCAAAAACAATGTCTCAAATATCTCGATATTTTAAACACAACCCTATTTCCCGCTCCCCCGTTTTCACCCCTAGAACCCTGAGGATGTCAAATTCAAAGGGGTCAAACTCACTCATGTCCAGGACAAAACCAGACCTGTAAGTGAAGTAATTCTGATACAAACAGCTCGTCATCATCTGATGACGAGTCTGGTGGTGATATGCAACTTGTGAGTGTAAAGACAATTAATATGTAAATGAGACTCATGCAAATAGTCATCTGGTGATATGGAAGAAAGTTGTAAATAAGGCCATCTGACTTGGTGTTAATTTGTTCAACAACTAATTGTATGTGCAAGTTTTGTTTTATTTTGAAAATGTTTAAGTGTTCAAAAGTCAATTTGTTAAGGTTTAAAAAATAGGCCGTGGCTGCAGAGCCGCGGCGCGGTCGAATGGCCCAGCAGTTTCAGGAGCCGCGGCACAAAATAACATGGCAGTTTCGGCCGCGCACCGCGGCTCTGTAGACACTCCCTTAAAAAAATTAAAAATTGGAATATTTACAAATACATTTGAAATAAATAGTCTTGTAACATCAATAGAAAATATTGGTTGTTAGTCATTTTCGTGTTTTGCTATACAAATTTGAAAAAGTTAACGGATTGAATAGCAGCACTGCTATACAAGAGAAAATCCTTCATCTGAGCCCTGAGCTGACTGCCACACTTCTCACCTTGACAACAGACTTATAGCGAACAGAGCTGTGTGAATGCGCACACTTCCCCCGGTGCTGTACGGACTCTTCTTTTGGTAAATGCATCGTGAGAGTGAAGCGCAATGAGTGTTAAAGCCGAGTGTTACAGAGGTTTTACCTGATGTAGAGGCAGAAGTGACTTCAAGTTGATCTAATTTCCCTCGTCAGACACAAGTTTATAACAGACAGCTCTGCAGCTGAAGTCACGCAAATACATGTGGTCAAACTACATTTTTGATCAAATTCCCAGCCCTTCTATCCTCACCACAGCCCAAGGCTGGCCGCTTTCACACCCCTCTTGTCCCACTTCAGAAAGCAGGAGAAGCCACTCCGAGACCACCTATTTTTGGTGAATGCAAGTGGAAGCTCCTTTACGTCGACCTCACTAGTGGCAGTGTGAAAACAACCTTAGAGCATTTTAACACAAAGTACGTAAAACCTAGTCCCAGAGAATATGCATTACATACTGGCGCCCCTGTGTGAGGACGAAACGAGACTAATATGATTCTGATTCTAATATAAAAGGTACTATATCATTGGAAAAATACATGCAAAAGGTACAAAGCAAATACAACAAAATAGTCTTTCCTATTCAACAGTTTCTCCTCCTGTGGCTCAATGTTTCAGTATTAATTTCAGTCCTGTGCGTGTTCTTATTTAAAAGTTGTTTAGACCCAGTTTAGTTCTGAATTGGTCCTGGTCTGATAGTGCTCCTTTTCTGTGCCGACAGCACCTCCTCTGCTCTCTAACAGTCCTGCTCCTGACATTAACAAAAGATAGAGTATTACTTGTCTCCTTTAGGCTTGTCTTCTTATTATAATATTTCTGTTGTAGTCTATGTACGGCGCCCATTGCCATGGTTCTTGTAACATGCCACTTGTAACTGTGTGATTACTGGGTGTATTTTGAACCCAAGTAATATTTTTTGTATTTTGTATTTTGATCAAAAGTGACATGGAGCTAGTCATCTCATTTGTTGCGGTCTATACATTTTTCGGTAAAACAAACTTTGGATGAAGTGTTATATTTCTCAGGTCCACACGAGCGACAGAGAAGCACATATATTGAAATATTGAATTCATCCCAGTGGGAGTCAGCTTTGTGTCGGGGCACTGGTGCTGCCTTACCATGGTCTCCTCATAGTCGTCCGCTTTCGGGTTGACGCAGACGATCATTCGGACTTTGCCTTCACCGTCAAAGTAGTTTTTGAAAAGGTGGGTTACTTTGGAGTCTCTGTAGGGCACCATCTGAAAAAACAAAAACAAATGAGCATCACATGCGTAGTATTGATTTAACGTGACAAAAGGGTAAATGAGCAGGGAAGAAACGCTCCTGTACAAACCTTATTAGTGCCACACATCTGGTTCTCTCGCAGCACCGCCATACACGTGCGCAGAGTCATCAGTGACTGGTTGATGTTTCCTGGACAGAAGACATTTTTAATATGGTTTGTGCCCAACAAAAGGTTTCAGTGCCCCACACTATGCACCAGTGAATCTAAAGTTGGAACGTTGCGTTTGCGTCCACACTGGGTGGGGTCAGGGCATATTCTGATCTGGCGGCGGTTCGAATCCCGCTCTTGACATAAACATCCTTGGCACTCAGATCCACTGACTCACAGATTGGTGATGCAATTCCAGCTCCCACAGATGGATACTGTGTCCTTGGGCAAGACACTTAAACCTTTTCTAGTGTTAGTAATGTGTGAATGAGTGGGTGGTTCCCTGATGTAAAGAGCTTTGAGTGACTTGATGATAGAAAAGTGCTATAGAAACATCTACAGCCCTAGATGGACAGGATTAGTTGGAGTTAAGTGGCATGGTTACGAGTTTTGTCTGTGGTAATTGTCCATGGCTGTGAAAATGTCCGCAGAATTATACAAACTGTAATTTAGTAAACACAGATGTCCTCAGGTCATTCTAGTCCCATCAGGCTGCGAAATAGACGAGGGCCCGGGGCCCGTAAGCAGTCAAATCTCCGGCGGGCCCGGGTATGAATTAGGAGGGGGCCCGCCCTGCCCCTGTATCGAAATTCCTCGAAAAAAAAATCAAGATTTAACTAGTAATTTGTCCATATTTGGGGCATTTTCATCGCTTAAGTTTTGTTTTGACAGACATGCCACTTCGCAGTATTCTCGCTTCGCATTGGCCGAGCGGTGTCAGTGATCTAATTTCGATGAAAGCGGGCATCTGATTGGCCGCTGCGTTCGGATGTACTCGGAAATGCCCGGTCTAATTTTGCACCAAAAGTGACATCTAGGTTGGCGGGCGTCAATCTACTCAGTCCACAATTCAGTCTTTTTAAAGTTGTTTGCAACAAAAGCTATGTCAATGTGGAAGTATCCAAGGGCCCCAAGGGCACCCCCCTTTGGAGTTGTTAACATCAGGCAATGTATATATGTTAGTAGTTTTTTTTGTAGGCTGTGATTTTATATATTCCACAAGATCTCCCTGTAAACAGTATTTATTTTGTATCTAAGAAACATTATTATATTGAATTAAACACTATTGAAAGATCATGATCTCTGGTTTATAGGAATTCAGTATTTGTGCTCTTCCTTCATATCAAATAAAAGATAAAAGTACTTTAAATTGTTTTCCATGCTAATAACGAGGTTTAAAACAACAAATTTATCTTGTTCTTATGACGCCGCGATGCCGCGCGCGCTTGTGGGCCCCTGAAATTGCTAGGGGGGGCCCCCCCAACTTTTTTAGATAGGCGGCCCCCCTGGCCCCTAACTTCGAAAATCTATTTCTCTATTTCTCCCTGCCCAAGTGAACGCTCATGTCTGATTTGGGCATTTTCATTTCGACATTGAAGCCAAAATAAAAATGTCTCGACATTCATTTTAGGTCCAGGTTTCAACTTGCCACAGACCACACTCCAATCCAAATATTGTTTCACTAAAGAAAAGACATGACCTGGAAGTACACTCGTTGTCATGGCAACGCAAAACCAAGCAGCATGGACAGTGAATGGATTCAAAGAGAAAGACTTTGTTTCATAAGAAATATGATCGTGTGCCACTTGGTGACTTAGTGGCTAGCACATATGCCAGGCTCCATGTGCAGCCAGCCACAGGGTCGTGACTTTGAATCAGACTAACGATTTCCTACATGTCCTTCCCTCACTTATCCCCATTTCACACTACATCCTGTCCAGTGAAGCCGCGGGCAGAAAAAGATGGTGGATTTATGGTAATTAGTTTCACAACAAAGCCAAAGAATAAATCTGTAAAAGCAGAATACTTACATTGTTTATCTAGTGTGAAGACTGACAAAAACACAATAAAGCAGCGATGTTTGACAAGATTTCAAAGACAGTGTAGAAACAAAGCAGTTCTAGAGTCCAAAGTTGAGTTGCAGTGAGTCTTACCAGCTTCCCTGAGGCGGCTGCCCTCAGCTCGGGTCCTGCTGGTGCGCTCGCTCCCTGCCAGGTCCACCAGACACAGCTGGCTCACATTCACCTGGTTTCTGTCCTGTGAACAAGGCATTAGCGTGAGCGTCACACACACACAGCCCTGAGAAGGCTCAAAACAAAGCAGAGGAACAGTATGTACCTGCAGAATGTGGTCTCCGTCTGCATCCAGGGGAGCCTGGGCCAGCTTCAGGGTGAACACGCTGTGGGAGCGGCTCGACTCACGGTTCAGCTGAGTGTTAGCAATTCTCCTTTTCTTTTGACCTAAAATGAATTAAAAGGAAATTTGTTTCAAGGAGTATCGGTATTTCAAATCAATCTGGTAAAACTACTTATAGCTGTAATGAAAATGGACAATAACAATATCAGCACCAGAGAAAGGCACAAAAATAAAGTGCTGCACAATTTCAAAGAAAACAAAAACATAATGTATGTATTAATTGTTCAGATGGTGCTTTACCTTTCCAGAAGACTTCAAAGGCCTCCTCTGTGGACTTGACCTCCACCTCCGTGCACCCGGCCACGTACATGTTATGGTTCTGGTCCTCACGCAGGAGCTTCGACTGTGGAGGTCTGAAATGAGTCCAACACCTCACTTTAATTAAACTGAACACACAAGGAAACACGCACACACAGGGGGGGGCATGAACTGAATCAACACATGCACAGGGCCTGGGTTTAGCTTCAGCCATTCACAGACAGACCACACATGAGGGACCACCGACAGACCACACATGAGGGACCACAGACAGACCACACATGAGGGACCACAGACAGCCACCAAAGCATCTAAGCTACGCCAATAACTGAGCAGCTACGTGCAGGTTTAGATTATGAGGACGGACTACGGGATGGAGCAACAGCCTGCCATGTTGAGGCTGCAGACAGTGTGTCGTGCACCACATACATGAACTCTTTGTTTCGCACAGGAGTGCCACCCTCATGCCACCTGACAAACACAAGAGTACATTTGTAAAAAGATACAACTAGAAGGCCAAAAAGAAGTGATGGGAAATATTCTGTGGTTTGAAATACCATGTAATGTTTTAAAGTGCACTCTGCAAGGTCCCAAACACACAGATGTGTGACAATCAGGGGTGCGCCGACAGGCTTTTAGCTAGAGGGCCGTCTTCCCGTATTTTGGACGGGGTATTTTGACATGTGGATGGGCATTTTCAAGGGCAAGGACGGTGTAATTTTTATTAATACATTTTAGAAAAGGGAATGTCATCATTAAATCGGGCCGGGAAGCGCTTGACGATAGTCCGCCGTGGTCCGCGCCATGACAGTTTACTGTTTACAAGTGAATTTGCATGCTGCGCGCTGATTGGTCGACAAAGTTTGTGTGCTTGGCTCTGATTGGCTGCCGAGTCGTGGTCTGGAAAATGCCGAAGCTCCACGGCCAAATACCATGTAAAATACGGCGCGATACGCCGCTCCTAAGTGGCGGAGTGTGATCCGCACGAGAGGCGCAGGCGGCCCGAGAGTATGGAAAGTCAATATGATACGAGAGGCGTGCGGGCGCCGCTCTAGATCGCCGTGTAGGCGCCTCCACGTTAAAAGCGCCGCTTTATACTTTACACATATTGGCTTTCCATAGCCTTCCCGCGAGCACCGAAGGCGCGACCGAAATTTTTTTAAGCCCCCGGACAAAATTATTTGGACGGGTGTTTTCAAATCCTATCTAAAAGCCTGTGCACCGATATATCGATATAGCATGATACAGTATCGATATCTCCATGAGTCATTTTTGGTATAATCTTCCAAATTATTTTGTGACCGCACTACAATTTTGGTGCTCGTTTCAAGAAAAGAACCCCGTTTAAGCTAAACCATTTTACATTTTGATGATTAAATGGGTGCATTTCATTTTGAGTTTGAGCAGGTTGTGGTTTAACAAAGAAACATTTCGTTAAAATGTATTGGGTTCTTCAAAAAAAAGTGAAATATCGCAGAATATCATGAGTAATATATCGATTATCTCATGTATCGCAAAATTGTGATATTATTGTATCGTGAGCCGTGTGTCGTGTATCGCATCGACTCGTGAGAGACCCGGTGATTCCCATCCCTAGTGACAGTGTGAGGACGGCCAAACTGACAGCAACAGTCAGCACTGACTCTGATTTTAGGCCTCGACTAATCGTGACTTGCCTCGACTAATCGTGACTTGTATTTCAACCTTAATTTGGCTGTAGCATATTTAGTCATTTTAAATACATTTACAAATGATCGCTGCCTATTTGAATACTAACATAAACATGGTGACAGCCAAATGGGAAAGACGTTCAAACTTGAAAAGGTCCATAAAAGTGAGTCCTTTTGAAAGGACAAATTGACGGTCCTTCTAAACCAGAGTCCTTTAAACAAGACAAAACTGCAGCAGGAATGCGTCGTGCAGCTTTAATTGTAACAACACAGACGCATTCTGTCCAGGCATTTTAAAAAGGTCCTATGCTCGCAGCAAGTGTAAAAACAAGATTGATTCTATTTTCTGAAATGTACGAACACATGATGTGCTGCCTCCTGCTGGTGGCAGACCTCCCTCAAGTGTTAGTGCATCTTTAAAGAAGGGGTTGATATGAGAAAAGACATGTGCTTTGGCCATCACTACTGTGGGAGTGCCAGTTGTACATGGAAAGTTGCCTTACTTTGGTCTGATTGGGTCTAAAGCAGCGTCCTCGAGCAGGTCATAGATGTAGTTGTTGTAGATTTCAATGTATGACACAAAGACACTGTAACAGCAGTCTTCATCCACTCCGTCTGATTTACAAGCCTCGTCTGCAGTGATCATGTCCGCAAACTCTGGGTCTGCCCGCTGCCTGAAACACAAGCACAGAACATGTTCACGTCACAGAGTTTCAGCCACAACATTTACAATTAAGTCCTGAAACTACACAAATATTGTCGCAAATCTGCACTACAAGCAAATTCAAGTGATTTCACTTTAGTTTAACATTTTTAGTGCACTCTCAAATATCAACAACATGCTTAAAATAACGAACAGCAAAACAAGAATAAAAACGTGTTTGCTTAAATTGTATTGCACCCGTTGGTCTAACCCTCGTGTACCTCGTGGGCGCAACAAGCGGTTGACTTTCTCGCTTTTGTCTTTCCAGGAGCGCATCCACGGTGTCCTGGATCTCCATCCCATTTTTATCATCTGGTTTGAACACCTAACAAGTAATGGCTGAAATGGTTAGTCTGCATATTAGTGAAATAGTCCTGAAAAGACTTGTAAATAAAAGCGTACAAATCGTTTGGCCTGAAAGGCGCTGATGCTGTTAAAAAGCATGTCCAAGGAGCGAGGGAGCAGTCCACCCTCTCCAGGAGAGCCAGTCATGGTGAAGGTCTTCCCACTTCCAGTTACACCGTACGTGAAGAGCAGACCTTCAACATGTACAAACAACACATTACATTCAAGATGGAACCATTTTCAATCAAAACCAATGAGTTACTGTCATTTGAAAACTTTATTTCAACTGATAATAAAAACACAAAACATTATATATAGAATGGGGGAAAAACAACTGGTAATTTGAGATTTACATATTGAAAACAACTCACCATTTTTGTTATGAATAAGGTCCTCGACCAGAGGCTTGGCCACGTCCTCAAAAAGTTCCACTTGACCAGTGTTGACACCAAAGACCTTTTTAAAAGAGCACTGCATCTAAAAACAGAGCGACAAAGTGTTAGCTGCGACTCGACTCACCCGCTCCACGTTCAGGACTTCTTTACCTCTTTGTATTCTCCGTTGCGGTTGGCCTTCAGTCCGTCCGGAGCGTGCAGCTGAATTGTGTTGTTACTGATCATTTCCACACAGCATTCCGTATCCTCCACTCCCAGAGGACGGATCCGGCAATAAACCTTTAGATGGACAACAATTTCTAAATGTTTGGGCCAATAACAACATAGTCTGATCAGATGTAATAATGTAAATTATGTAATGTAAGGTGACATAACATTTCTTTAACCTAAACCCTTTAACTTTCTTCCATAAAAACGTAAGTTTAGATGACACAGGAAATATTCTCCATCAGGATGAAATCCAGTGACATCACTTTAGCTTCTTTTGGCTCCCGTTGACCAAAACTCTCATATTGGCAGAACTCTCTCAATCTGAATCGAAAGAATAATCAATGAGCAAAATGACCGTTAGCTGCAGCTCTAAGTCTATCATAAGAAATCTGCTTCATTACTAGACGTGTAAAGTTAGTCTATAGAATGGATTTGTGTGCGTGTTGTGCGTGTGTGCGTGCGTTGTGTGTGTACTCACTCCCACAGGATCCTTTTCCACATTAGGACTCCTCTTTGGCCCGGGCCTCCGGGGCGTCCTTCCTTTGCTAAAGAGACAACAGGTGACACATGCTCACAAAAGGTTTTGTTCAGAAACATAGTCAATACATCCATATTATATAAATACATAAATATATAAAAAATAATTGGGCATTTCTTTTGAAATAACTCCTGTAAATAGCGCTGCTCAGTAAAGCTTTACACGGCTCCTGCTCAAGAATGACACGCACATTTGTGAAGAGTAAGTCCTAGAAATATTGTGCCATGCATTTTGTTTCTATATTACTGCTTTGTTGAAAATTATTATTCTAGTTAAGCTACAACAATATTAAATGAATGTTTCAAATATTTAAAGAACACAATTCACTATCTGTAAACCGGTGATCTAGAAAAAGATTATTGCATGAAATAATTATTGTCGGAGCACAACAGAAAACTGACATTTTGCTGTCTGGAGTTTGAGCTAGCATTTCTTTTCTGTTTAGTTTATGGCTCAAGCACTTTATTTTCTACCCTTTATATGTATTTGCACTTGAACATTTTTCAGTTTATTTGCTTTATTGTGTGTTACATAAATTACTATTGTGTATGAGTGGGTTCAGATGTGATGTGTAGAAGTTTATGAAGACTTTTGATTTGTCTTTAAATAATGTTAACAAAATACGTTTTGTGAATGTTGTTTTTGAATACGTAAAATATTTTAATATAGATTATAATATGGTTTAAAATTGCTGCAAAAACGGCCATGGAGGGAGACTGAAGAGATTTCTGCTGGATCGTTTTACGTTCGTCTGACGCAGGTTTGAGCACGTAACCGTTATTATCTACATGCAGATACATTTCCATGTGTGGTGAAAGATCAATGACACAATCTGACACATTTTAACAGGAAATCCACTGGGGGGAAAGCGCAAATTACGTTCTTAAAGTGGCGTCGTACGGACAAATGTGTTTACAGTTAGCACATTAGCATGTTAGCCATCTCAGCAAAGAAGCCTCAAAAGTAACGCCAGCCGCAACGGAATCTAGATATTATGTACTTTTGTGCTCTTTTGAACACGTAATGCTCTCGCTACTACTAGAGATGATAAAAGATATGGTTCTCACCCTGCTCTCTGCATACTTGAGTTTAAAAGTGTCTCAGCTCTCACAAGAGCGGCGCTTCTCGGTTTGATTTGAAAAATTCGCTCGGTGAGCCGTTGTACTGACAGCTCCTTTTCATCCAATCAGAGCGAAGGGAACAGAGCGCTCAGCGGAAGTCCCGCCTTCAGGCCGTAGCGCCCCGCCTCTTGTCAGTATAAAGACTACTGTAGGTGGAGGTAATGTGACGCCACCATGGATGTATTATATGGACACTACCAACCGCCATAAATACCAAAGAAGAAGAAGAAGACGTCATGACCTAAATGAACATAAAATAAATTAAAATAAATGTATGTAGGCTAAGCATACCATGATTATTATACGTCCATGAGAGTGATATATAATGCAGTCAATGGATGTTTTCATTATGTCATCGAAATCCTTTGATTGAAGGGATCTCTAAACTTTAAACCCTTAACACACACAGCAAAAGCAAAAGTAATTCCTCTGTACAAGATCTGTTTCACTTTGAATTCTAGGCTGGACAGTTTAATCAAATATGACTTATTTACAGACAATCAACATCCCTTCAGGAATAACCTCTGAAACCACATTCAATTAGACAATTTGAAAACAAATATAAGTATTAAGGAATGTAATTACATACTAACAATAGTTTGTCGAACTCTGTGCAATACAAACAAATCAATAAGACAAACTGAATGGGAAATTAAAAATGTAATATTGGCGGCAACTATATTTATGTTTTACACACTGAATGAAATTATGTGATAAAATGAGGGTTATATGATCTGAGCTGGAGGTAGGATTAAATATGTTTTAACTCTTTCATACTCATTCGTTTTGTTTTGTTCATAGGAGTTCTATCAAGAGTGTGTTTTTGAAACTTCCTATAATCTGTCCTTTCCTCCTGTTTCTACTGCGTTGTAACAACGAAATTTCCCCTTGTGTGGACATTAAAGGATTATCTTATCTTATTTTATTCTCATACTCATTCAACATTTCGTCACTTTTCTTCTCTGACCAACATCCACATTTTATTATTTATCCTTCTCGCATTCAACTTTTTCACTTCTGATTTCTATTATCAGGACTGAAATAAATCTTACATTAATCAAAAATATCGAACACATTTTTCTCATATTGATCTAAAAAGCAAAATGCCACCGGTGTTATTTCAGTCACACATCATCACAGACAGCAGGGGGCGCTATTTTCTTCACTAAGCTCCAGAGTGAATCTGTTTCTTCAGATGACTGGGGAACAACACAATCTTCTGCATACAACCTGTATAACCACAACTAAGCATCACTCTGGATCACCCATATTTTTGAAGTTTGGTAGTTTTTCCTTTGCCGCGATGGAGGGTCTATGGACAGGGGAGCTTGGGACATTGCTAAACTATGAACAACTGCTGCTGTGATTGAACTGAATTGAACTAAGCTGATAAAGATGATTCCCCGTGGTGCAGTCCAGATTGAATTTCCTAAAGCTATGGTATTTTCCCAAGGATATGGCGTCAACACAGGGTATCCCCCCGATTAAGACCACTCATGGAAACTATTGAGTTTGCCACAGATCATAAATATTACGGTCTAATTTTTGACTAGAATCTTTTAAAGATCATATACAAAACAATTCTCATAAATTGAAGCAAAACTAGGATTCTTTTATTGTAATAAAGTTTGTTTTACTCTGGAAGGTCCAAAACGTCTTGTATCAGCCATGTTTTTATATATTATATTTTTTATATAAATGCTACTGCAAAATGTCTTAAATCCCAGGACACCTTATATCACAGTGCTCTGAGATTCACAACAGGTTGCGGCTCGCTCACACACCATTGGGACCTTTATGCCAGGTTCACACATTGGATGATTTTAGTTGATAAAGTTTTGTATTGTTGTGCCCTTTCCTGCTTGTGTGCCCGGGTGCAGAGAGGGTCATTATGTCCTGCACTCACACACACATGTACAGCCTGTCGTTGCCCCATGTTGGACTGACTGGGGAAAGAGAGTGTTCTCTTACCAGAAGCTTGGAACGTTTTCAATCAGACTTGAGGTTGGGAGATCTTGATTCAATTGAGGGTTTTTGTGTGATTTTAAAAGGCAAAGAAAAATGCAGAGGACAAATTTTACTATGAAGACAATAAAATATACTTTAACCTTATCTTACTTCTTCCACCACCACACCACTATTAGAATAAAAAGCTTCAAAGCTCCCAGAACTGTCCAGGGTGCTGAAAAGACTTTGTGGGACAAACACAGAAGCCAGTGTCAGTGAAGAAGACCCCAGTGAAATAGACCCCACTCCTTACAGTACATTGATGGATTTACTTGGTTGCTGTCAGGTTGGAAACATATTTGGGGGAAACTGATGTTTATATACAAACAAAAAAGAATGCTGCGGGTGATGGTTTCACATGTTCGGACGCTGTGATGTCCCTCTCAGAGCAGCTCAAGTCAATATTCATGAACATCATATTTTGAAATATAAGCACACAAAACATGGATAAATGTGAAACCTGTTGTACGAAAGTGATTGGAAATTGTGTATATATATATATATATAACTAAATAAAAACAATCTTTGACCAGGGTAAATGCCAGTTTTGAACAGATAACCCTGTAGCTTTTGTCCCTCAACTAGGGAGTGGGGAGAGGAGGGGAGGAGAGGAGAGGAGAGGGGAGGGTTTTGGGAGGAGAGGGGAGGGGAGTGTGAAGCCACATACAGTAGGTGTGATGTAAGGGATAAACACTCATTAAAATGTCTCTATGTGCTACCCGGTGGTCGAGTGGTTAAGGCACAGAACACATATGCCACGCTCCAAGTGCGGCCGGCCTCAGTGTCGTGAGTTTGTGACTGTGACTCTGTCCTCCCCTCTCTCATCCCCCATTTCACTGTGTACTTTCCTGTCAATAAAGTCTACAAAATCTTTATAAAATGTACGTAGATGTATTTTGATTGCCTGACCAGCCATTCCCAACACGTTTTGGCAAACTACTGAGATGCATTCGAACAGAATGTGGGCGGGGCTGGCGGGTCAGGCAAGTATTTTGACAGTATAAAATATTATTGTAAAAGTCTACAGCTCCACACTAAAACGCTCAAATAAAATGAATATATATAATATAATTATACAATTATGTTTTGTGTAGCCTATTCCAATGGGTATGAGTTAAAATACTATATCTAAAATGTATCAGAAAACAGGAAATGTATTCACTTTCCCCCCCACACACCTCTTTACATCTGCTATGACCAACCACCAAATGTAAATGCAGATTAATAAGTGTCTGCTCCTCTGGAGACCCTGAGTCCCTTTTCTTCCCAGGCCTCATCTCATTTCTTTGTTCTTTGTTTACAATATGGTTGCTGCCCATGTCCAACCAGGAAGTAACATGAACGTTACCAAAATTGTCAAACCAGGGAAAAATTGTGAACTACAGCACAACCTGTAAAATGCACTTTAAGTATACTACTTTTTTGGTGGTGAAAGTGCATGTTAAAGGTCCCATAACATGCAAAATCGACTTTTCAGAGCTTTTAACCTTCTTACATTGCTATTTGTGCTTCATATATGTACCCAGAGTGTTTTTTGATTGATTCCCGCAGTGTTTAGCTATATTACAGACTATCTCCTTTCCTCGAATCTCCAAACTGACGGGCGGTGGGTGCAAGACCGCGTCATAAGGGCAAGCACGCGTCACCATCCCCCCTACCCCTATATATATATATATATATATATATATATATATATATATATATATATATATAGATCTATAGATATATCTGCTCTGCGCACACTGTAGAATAAACACCAGATTCATTTAGTCTCAAAGTAGACTCTTTCTCACTCACTAGCGCGGAGCGGCGCACCGCGGAGCAGACAGCTGTGGGGCACACACTACGTCACGGGTGGGCGGGGCACACACGCGCTCTGAGACTACGTCACGGGTTGGGCGGGGGAGCCAGATCGCTCTTCGCAAGGGTGGGGGCGAATATCAAACCAAGCGTCTGCATTTCCGCGTTGGTGAGGGGGTCCAAGGTCTGGGTGATATTTCTAAACTATTATGTTAAGGGTGTTGCACAACCCTTATTATTATCAATTATACACTTAGGATAGACTACGAAACGTGAAAAAAAGCATGTTATGGCACCTTTAATGAACACACATGTTACACATAATGCAAACTCATATTGTAATCAGTGTTAATTTCCATCTGTTGTCCCACATTCACTCACAAACACACTCTCAAGCTGGAGGCAAGGTGTCTTGCCCAAGGACACAATGACAGTGCGTACTACCGCCCCCCTGTGGCACCTGGCATTCTAGTGGTCTCCCATCCAAGTACTAAGCAGTACCATCCCAATGAACAATTATTACATTAACTAACTATTACTGAATTAGTACATTTTCTAAACTGTTGGGTAACTATTCTGTTGGTCAGACGTTTGCTTCTTGCTTATCTTTGTAATTGCCAGAACCTCCTGGAATAAAATGCATTCTTCTTTCACAGACCTGACCTGTAACTTGACGTATACACAGTAGAGAGAGTGGAACAATCAACCCAGACAAAAAAGTCTTAAGAATTCAGCTTTATTACATTATTTACAGAATAATAAATAGGCCGGCATTTCTGAACATTTTAAATAATGCAGAGAAGTATGATTAAATAAACATAAGAGTGTTAATCCCATAAATTAGAAAGCACTTACCTTGATTTAAACTACATTGTATAAAAGGGAGAGAGGGTAAATTAAGCCACTGTAAGAGTTTAAAACCAGATGTTACACATTTGTATCTATATGTGCATTATAAATAAAAAGAATACACCGTTTGGGAAAATTGGGGAATATAATAATAACATCTTTGGTATATTGTTCCTCTCTTTTTTTTTTAAACAACAACAACAACAACAACAACTAAACGATGCTGTGGGTAGATTAAAGCAGCCCTTCCTTTCTTTTCTTCAGATTAAAAATCCGATGATGCAAAAAATATGATATTAATATCAAACATTTCATATTTAATTAGCAATTCTATAGTTCAATGGTTGTTCATAGGGGTCTGGGTTTGCAACTTTTTGTATATTTTAAGGTGCTTTATACGTAATGTTTAGGCAAAAAATAATAATAATCTTCATATTATTATATATAAAATGTAAATATAAAAATACAAGTTCTATTAATTTTGCCCTAAATGTCAGTCTCTAATCTGGCTACACTTTGGGATAAATCTATAATATTTCTTTAAAATCACATGTTACAGAAGACTATGAGTGCTTAACAGTTGGGAAATATACAATACTATATAAATTACTCAATTTGTCTACTAGACATCTGTTTCTCAGGAAAGAAATTCATAATTTGTACAAGTTGTAGTTGAAGTTTTCATTAACAAATGTCCTTTGACTGTTGAAAGAAAAAGTTGGTTGGGCAGTCAATCCTACAGTGAAACAAAAAGCCAGGTAATAATCCCCTGTTGTTGCACTGTTCGATACTTCATACAGCAATTCATCAAGTAAATGTTATTATTTAAAAGGTAGAATTATGGGTATAAAGTATTGTTCCTGTGTCTCAGATAGGAACTAAGTAGTTGATTGTGCAGAGGCCTGTTTTCTGAAGCTGGATTATGGCATTTTCAGAGCCAAGAGCAGAGTTTTGCGGTCACTGTACAGCTAACAGACATTAGCTTGCTAACAGCACATGTCTTAAATTGCTCTATAATAAGGTGCAGACAGCACACAGCCGTCTCAAACAGACCCTAAGAGCTGCTTTTACAATATATCTTTACTTGGACAAAAAAAGTATGACAAATATTTAGAGACTATGATTAACAGTTCCTCGACCGTGAAGTACCCAGCTCTTTCCTTCTCCATTGCTCTGACTGGTCTGTAGACATGCCCTGGCTTCTTTCTGTAAATCCGGGGTTAACAGAGAGAATTGTGGATGGACGCTCATGTCTGGGTTAGTCTTTCGTATCCAGGATACGTTCAGCCAGCTTCAGAGGCCTCACATTCAGTTGAGATTGAAGCACCTTTTTAAACGTGTAAAAGCGCACCTCATACCAATACTTTGAATTGTTACATTTTGTTTTATGCACAAAACCCCACTTTCAAAGTCTGTTCCTTTACTACAAGTGGTAATGGACTTCATATGTTTGACACTTATCTGTTCCTAATAAGATATTGATCAACCATATTTCTAAAGATAGCATTTAGCTGTTCTTAATTACCTTCACACCAAGTTAAAAACAACAATAACTTGATTTCATCTTTACCAAACATGCTTCAACATTTGGCCCTGGGGCTGTAGTTAAACATTTCAGTCATTGTACATTTCCAGACCTCTGCTTTACTTTTCTTTGCTCTTCTTTCTTTCGACGCTGAGGACAGGAACAGAGGCAGACTGAAGAGGGAGATGATCACCACATTGGACAGCAAACAGAAGATGGCGGTGCCCACAGAGCTGCTGAACGTAACAGGCAGGGAGTTCTGCAGGAGCCAGGCCTTTCGGATCAGCATGTCCTGCTCGACGGCCTGCATCTGCAACTGAGTGCCCAGGATGGCACACACATGGAAGAGCTGGTGGCTGTGGCCTGTAGGGGGAGCCACACAACCACAGTTTAACAGACGGGAGAGGCACAGTTCAGAGCAGTAGGTGGACGGTGGCTGAGAATATAAGAAGTGCTCCATTTGAGAAAAATGAATTTGGAGAAAATGGCCTTTGAAGTTAAATATATATAAATCTGTGGGTAAAAGTGGATGCAGAGAAATAATAAAACATCATTAGGAGCAGATTGGATAAATTGCTACGTTTAGTTTTCCACATAAACGTGCATGTCTCCCTTTAAGTAAAAGTAGAAGAATCTCAGTAAATACTTACTTAAGAAAAAGTATTGAAGTGCCCAATTTAAAGGGTACTCAAGCAAAAAAATAAGATAAACAAAAAGTTATAATTATATATGTGGGTAAAAGTGGATGCAGTGAAAAAAGAAACAAAAAAAAATAAAACTCTTCGGGCAGTATCTTACCATGGGCATGCTAAAAAGAACCACTAAAACCAAATAGAAAGTACTTTTTACTTTTCAGTCCAGTTCAAAACTATTGTTGAAAAAAAGTGCAGATATCTGCTCTCAAAAGTAGTGAATTAAAAGAAAATATAATCCACTATAATTATTTAAAGGACACATATTATGCAAACTAACTTTTGGAGCTTTTATCCATGTTCTGACATTGTTCCTCATCAAAAACACAGTTGGAGTTGTGTTCAGCCTCACCCCCACTTCATGAGCTTGTTTTCTCTGTTCCTTCTCTGAGCCTCACAAAAACACTCACTTTCAATCATTTTAAGATCTAAAACATGAGATGTCAAAGCAAAGGTAGAAGAACACGTTTAAAGGACAATAACATTTTATTTATTTGACAGGGACAATGCAATCATACATAGTCACAAACAATGCTTGCAGCCGATGTGATGCACACAAAGTTTATAGCCAGAGCTAGTTTTCAACTTCTGTCCCTGGTTGGGCTTTTCTAAATCCCCCCACAGATATAAAAGGCATTAAAACACATTTCCATTATTGTAAATAAATCAGTGATAAATATACACATCTACACAACTCATTCTTCTTCACTCATGCACGTCACTCATGCACGTCACTCATGCACGTCACTCATGCACGTCACTCATACACATTCATAACACTTACAGGTGGGTACAATTTTGATTTTCTTTCAGCCAGCCCTTCAGTCTGGAGGTGAACATATTTACTTCCGAGATTCACTTTATTTCAGGGGGTAATGAATTCCAGAGTTTACAGCTCTTAAAAGAGAAGGATGATTGTCCAGATGATGTCCTGCACTGTGGGATTTGACAGTATTGGTTTGAGGAGCCTCTTGTAACTCTGCTGCTGCTGTTTAGTCTCTGTATAAATGTACTGATCGGTTCAGGGGCCAAGTTATTGATACATTTGAATCATAATTTAAGAAAACACAGGTTACTGAAGCTTTCAAAACTTAATAAATTATAATTCTTGAGAATGTGGCAGTGATCGGACAGGTTTTCTATCCATAATTTGTATAATTTGGTTTCTACCGCTTGTTGTTCCCTTTCAGGGTCGCGGGTGACTAAAGCCTATCCCAGTGACTTCGGGCCCTGGACAGTGGCCAACTCGTTGCAGGGTACATTTCAACAAACATTTCAACATCATATTCACAGGAAGTGTACTATTGCAAATTATTGACATGAAAGGAATTTGAAATGGCTACAGAAAAAAAGGAATGGTTTGGCATTCATTAACAAAGATGAGAAGATGGTGATGTGTTAAAATCAATATGAAGTGCACAGTTAATCATTGTTACTTTAGGACATAGGAACCATTCTGTGGCCATCTAAGGATTCCTCGGTCCAGCAAAGTGCAACGTGTAAATGGAAGTAATGCAGTGAAAAGAAATACCAAACTCCTTATTGCTGATTGTACATTTTTGAACAGACTTTCAACAGTCAAGTTAAAATGAAACTTTTTGATATATATTTATGTCAAGAAAAGTACTGTACTTAACTACAATATATAGGATTTCATTACTGGTATGTGGGAAGTATGTTTGAGACCTATATGTCTGCTTACCTTAAATCACAATCAATTATTTAATCAAGTTCATAACATTTTTCACAACATTGAGCCAGTGGCAGCAACCATATATGTGCAACACCGTTAACCACCGCACCACTAGCGAAACAGACTTATATTTGATACTTACTTTTGTGTCTGTACTTTTCCTTCACAACATTTATTCATTTCAGCTTGTGTAGGTATATACGCAGTATACTAACTATATATATAAACTATATATGGTGCTATTCTGCCACATGCACTCACATACTAATCCAAAATGCGCTTTGTTTTACAGACTTACCGATGTAGTCGAAGCTCCCAGGGGCCAAGCGCTCGGGTAGATGGGTGGCGAACAGGAACCCGGTGAGGAACGCCAGAGCCATGTGGTAAACATGGAGGACGTTTGTGTGAGTGCAGCCTTCACCGGCGCACAAGAACACCTGAGGACACGCCACTAGGTCAGAGCCAAACACTTCCACACGGTTAGCATCAGGTGTGAACAGGTATGATCAGGTGTAAACAGGTGTGAACAGGTGTGATCAGGTGTAAACAGGTGTAAACAGGTGTGATCAGGTGTGAACAGGTGTGAACAGGTGTGATCAGGTGTGAACAGGTGTGATCAGGTGTGAACAGGTGTGATCAGGTGTGATCAGGTGTAAACAGGTGTAAACAGGTGTGATCAGGTGTGAACAGGTGTGAACAGGTGTGATCAGGTGTGAACAGGTGTGATCAGGTGTGAACAGGTGTGATCAGGTGTGATCAGGTGTAAACAGGTGTGAACAGGTGTGATCAGGTGTGAACAAGTGTGATCAGGTATGAACAGGTGTGAACAGGTGTAAACAGGTGTGGTCAGGTGTGGTCTGGTGTGATCAGGTGTGATCAGGTG
This sequence comes from Eucyclogobius newberryi, assembly GCF_026437365.1. Taxonomy (NCBI): domain Eukaryota; kingdom Metazoa; phylum Chordata; class Actinopteri; order Gobiiformes; family Gobiidae; genus Eucyclogobius; species Eucyclogobius newberryi. The sequence goes on from NW_027316167.1 coordinate 38,731,783, forward strand.
TGGTCTGGTATGATCAGGTGTGATCAGGTGTGATCAGGTGTGATCAGGTGTGATCAGGTGTGAACAGGTGTGATCAGGTGTGAACAGGTCATGTGAACAGGTGTGATCAGGTGTGATCACCTGATCCCGAGAGAGGAGACAAAAAATTTACTTTTTTAGGTCTGGTCCAACATACCGTAGATTTTTTTCAGTCGACACAATATCATTTATGTGGCATGTGGCCAATAACCGATATCCTATATTTATGTATATGTTTTAATCCATAGGTGTCAAACTCTCGAACATTCAAAATTGATATTTAAAAAAAAAAACAAAGAACCATAGAACCGCAATTACATCCGTAACCGTTTTCATCGCTAAAACTACGCGTCCCACAATGCTGCCGGTGGCCGCCCCTCCCCCACGGGGCTCTGCTGCACTGCTGTGTGAGCTGCCGAGGGAGAAGTGCACTTTAAGCACTTTTGAGCAGAAGTTTAGTGGTGTGTCAGTTCAGGTGAACAGAGAACTACACAGACGTGGAAATGTTAGTTAGTACATTTAAAAGTTTTTTTAGATCTTGAGAAGTTTATTTTGTTATAAAGTCAAATGTTTATCTCTGTGTAGAACTGTAGATCAACTCTGAAGTTGTAATGCACATAAACTGAAGCACAGTATTGGTGAAATTACACTTGTTTTTCTAAATACAGTTCAATTTATGAGAACAAACGTTTTGTAATTTTTTTAGTTATTGCTTCAAAACAGCGTAGGCTATATAAAGCTATTTATTTCTTATATTTTTAATAGTTTTATATTTTACGTTATGTTCGGCCCGCGACCCAGCCTGAGCGTCGAAATTCGGCCCACGACCCAAATGAGTTTGACACCCCTGTTTTAATCTATATCAAGGCCCATATATTGAAAAAGAGTTTTTATAAAAGTCACAAATCAATTTTCCTTTTGTTAAGGGTGCTTGACATTTGGAGGTTAAAAATGCCTTTTTTATTTTCTGCACCTTTAAATTATATATTTTATAAAAATCAGTTCTACTACAAGCATTAAATAATTGAGATATTCACCACAATTTCCCCTTGTGTGGACATTAAAGGATTATCTTATCTTATCTTATAACATGTGGTGCCATCACTTGTCAAGCAGCACATTCACAAAAAAATTGCAACGTAAACAAATATCACAAATGACCCTCTTTTTACCACGGTGTAGGGTAACATACTAGTACAAGTACTGTAAGGTTATGAATGTCCACCCACTTGTGAAGGAGGCATTCAGGTTTGATATTGATTAAAGGATTGTTCAAGAATTCAAACATGACACACTGCCTAAGTGTGGGTAAGTTTGAATCGTATTTTTAAGAGAAGAATGGGGCACCAGCCGTTTAATCGGCAATTTAACAACTCTAAAATCAGATATCTAGATTAATTAATTAATTAGAAATTAATTTGCTCGTTGATCTAAAGGTTTGAGAACGTGACATTGACCCCTTTTCTGGAAATGAAGGAACACTTTACCAAATGTGGGTTATGGAGATTTAATGACCAAATAATTAAACAGATAAATATGAATTAGGAATATGCAAATGAGTCGATAACAGATGGAAAACACTAGACATGATGGTTCTAGATCTATCTAGGTGTGTGTTAGAGTTAAGTCTAAGATGAAATTCAGCCTGTGAAGTGCATTCATACGAACGGAACCAGAAGCTGTGATCCTGAGGAGACGGGCCTGTGTGGGGTCCAAGGGCCTGCTTGGGGTCCAAGGGCCTGCGTGGAGTCCAAGGGCCTGCTTGGGGTCCAAGGGCCTGCGTGGAGTCCAAGGGCCTGCTTGGGGTCCAAGGGCCTGCGTGGAGTCCAAGGGCCTGTGTGGGGTCCAAGGGCCTGCTGTGGAGTCCAAGGGCCTGCTTGGGGTCCAAGGGCCTGCGTGGAGTCCAAGGGCCTGCTCTGGAGCTCGGCCCTGACGTTGTCTGGCCAAAGAAGGACTGGATCGGTTCTGCGATCTGCGTTCTCCTTGGCTCTGAGGCGTTCTCCTTGGCTCTGAGGCGTTCTCCTTGGCTCTGAGGCATTCCCGAATGAAAAGGCCATCGTGCTGCTCCACCGATGTGGCTGGTCTAAAAGGCTGTGGACTTGAAAAGTTGCAAAAGGTCCTTGCTTGATTTTGCGTGATGCAGCATCAATCACGTTTTAAAAAAAACGGGCATAGGTTTCTTAGTTCCGGGAGGGAACATTAGCTTCTCTTGGAAAAGTCTTTGTCCCGTAGCGTAGCATCGCTCAGCTAACTAGGCCCGAGGCCTGCTCCCAAGGCCTCATGGACCTTGCTGGTGGGACCCTGGATGGAGGGTCGAGCTTCGAAAGAAACTCGGATGGAACTCGCTCTGGAGCTCGGATGGTACTGGTCTGTAACTCTCTGCTCTTTCCTTTTGTCTTTCCCCGCGGGGGTTTTGGCGCCGTGGCTTCAGCCAATCAGCATGCACGCTGGGGTCAGAGCTGATAAGGAGACGAGATCTGGCTTTAGGCCACAAGAGTTACACAAAAGGTAAAATTGTCCACAAAACAAGTTATGAAACAGTTAAAATGACATGTTAAACACGATGACACAATATGTACATGTAAAGTCATCTGGTGGACACATTTTTGCAATCTGATGATTGTCTGTTAAAACCACTAAAGCCGCATAGTCTTTCAGCGTTTTAGCGTTTGTCTTGGAGAGATCGTTACTCTCTGTAATCCAAAAGGAGTCATTTGATGAAGAGTTATTTTCAAAGTTCAGAGCGTCTCTGTTGTCGCTATCACGTCTTCTTTCTTCTGAGGGCAGTAAAACTCCACACGGGCAGTAGATAACACCTAGCCCGCATTCCTGTCACCATGGCAACAGGGGGAGGACATCTGCATATCCTACAACGGCTTGGCCCTTCTGTTATAATGGCTCTTCTGTTATAATGGCTCTTCTGTTATAATGGCTCTTCTGTTATAATGGCTCTTCTGTTATAATGGCTCTTCTGTTATAATGGCTCTTCTGTTATAATGGCTCTTCCGTTATAATGGCACTTCCGTTATAATGGCACTTCCGTGATAATGGCTCTTCTGTTATAATGGCTCTTCCGTTATAATGGCACTTCCGTGATAATGGCACTTCCGTGATAATGGCACTTCCGTGATAATGGCACTTCCGTGATAATGGCACTTCCGTTATAATGGCACTTCTCCGTTCAAGTGGAAAACGAGGGAAAAGTCTCAGCTAAAATATGCTATAAAGTAGATTGATTTGTGTAAAATGTCCAATGTTCATGTGACCAACAAGTCAACAATGCACCGATTCCATGGACCTGAAAACTACTTTTAGACTGTATAGAACGTATTTGCTATTGAGATCAGCAGCTCTGTGTAAAATAATACAAAAGGAAAGTGGATTACAACAGATGGTGAAGCTCAGGCCAACGTCCGTTATAAGATGGAAAGTGAATCATCGACGACAGATGAGCTCCTTCTGCTTTTTGTGTATCTGTCGTTTTAATAATGTGATTTTTCATGTAAAACCACAGGCCATTCAATGTCAAACTTTTTATATATTTTTTAGATTTGAAGCAGAGAAAACATTGTAATTTTAGTAAAGAATGTACTGATGAAAGGGCCTCATTCTAGAAATGTTTGAAGAAAATTGTTGCAGTGACATCACTGGACAATAGTTTAAATTCCAAAGAAATTACAAAATTTAGAAGACATTATTTACAAAGATAAAGCAAAAAATGTATGCTACGTCAAGTACCCAAAAACAATAAGAAAATCTTTCTCTGATGTAATATAATTAGTTTGCGTGTTCATGATCATAATCCAGAGACAGCTGTGCCTCATAATAAGGCACGGTGAGTTCCAACGTTCACGTGTGTTTGACTCTCATGTCGGCAGGTTCTGGAAGCCTTACCCTGTAGAAGAGAGGAATGTGGTCAAACAGGTACGGATACGCAAATGCCAACACGCGCAGAAGCTTGCTCAACTTTGGACTCTGCATCTCCGGAAATCTGAAAACAGAAGAGAAAGAAAATGTTCTGCGAATTTAATGAGCAAGTCATACAATCAAAACTAGTTGGAGTGTCGCAAATGGTGAAAATGTGAATTCATCAAAAGAGGAATCGATTTAAGAAAAAACGAAATCATATCTGAAGGTGCAAGAAACACAAATATTCAAATCATTGTATATTGTTACTTGTTGGCAGGTTTGACAGCTGTGCTTTATTTTATTATTGCTCCATCAAAAACAGTCCTCAGTTCGGTCATGTTAGCGTAAATGTCAAAACTGTGTTCTCTTGGTGTCTGTCCTCTGTGGAGCTCAACTGAAGCCACAGCAGGTCAGTCGCTATAGAGATGGACAGGAACACCCTTGGCCTAAGAAAATTGCTCAGTCATTCTTATGAAATCCAGTCACACTCCCAAATGTCTCTGTGCTTAAAGTGCCTCTGACCGGTCGGACGACTCATTGAACTAACATGCAGTTAAGATAAATATATTTTGAATTTTACTAAAGATTATAAAGATTTTATCACAGAATAGCATTTTTTTTTAGGTTTATAATTTCACTTCCTGTTTGTAATTTTCAAAATTTTACAAATAAAAATGTATGAGAGCACCTTTATTTTGTTGAATTAATGTTTAGAGGTTCAGAAAAGTTGTTTCTTTGCCTAAATTATGCTTAAACTTTGACGGGAATGAGTGATGTCACTTTCTGTCATTTTTCTACAGATTTTTAAACTTTTCTCCACAAATTCTTACTCGATTGGTGTAAAACTATAATGTATATGTACAACAGGTATAAATGCACCAAATAAGTTCAAAATGAGAAAATCGGTAAAACTTGTCATACGCACTAATCTCATTCATTTTGGTCTCATTTTCTGGGTTCTTTTTTCAGACGCAGGGATCTGAAGCCCACCTGAGGAGTTTGTCACGGAGGGTTCAGGACAGTATTCAGTTTATTAATGAGATTTTGAATCTTAAAAGTGTAAATCTGTTGAGGCAGAGCCAGGAGAAGCACACAGACACCACATATGAAATGTTCAGAAAAAGTCAAAATATACTCTATATAATATATAAAGCTGTTTACCTCGTCAGAGAGTCATGATTATACTGGAGAAATGGTAGCCCAAGCCTTTGCAGGAAAGACACAAGTGAAGAACAAAGTTAGATTTTAAATAAATCCAGAACATGAGGAACACATGTCGATACTGCTGGTTCTGGGCAAAGGCTCAATGTTCAGTGCAGCTGTTTAATGTATAACTCTCATTTAGAGCTGTCAATAACATACACACTGTAAATATATGTCACATTTGATGTCATGAAAACTCTATATTCTGCTTAGCAGTACTTGCTCCATGAAGTATCTATTCTATCTGTACTGCATTTTTCTAATTACAGGGATTATGTTGTGAACTTTCATTCTTACAGTCGGTGGGCTCGCCTCTCCACAGATCTGACCAGTGACTTTGCCTAGTGGTGCCACCTGTTTGTCACTATGGAGATGGTATACCGTGGAACATTTCAGACAAAGCGATAACATCTCCATGGAGACAAGCAGAAAAGTTACAGAGATCATATTTAATTATTCTAAATAAGAATAGAATGGATGTTGCTGTCTTCAAACATTTGCATTCATGTTGTAGAATTTGATGCTATCATCATTTCATATGGAGGCGGGGCCTATGCAACTCTGTGGGAGATTTACAGTTTTTTAAAGAAATCTCCCAAACAGAAATCCACAAAAATGTAATTTTATCCTTATTCGTTTGGGATTAACTCCACAGACTTGTCATATTAATTTGTCAAAGTGCAGTTGTACCTGGAGTAGCAGGCCAGGCCGGTGCACAGGATACTGTTGCACACGGCCACGGGGATGAAGGAGCGGTGGAAGAAGCTGCTGGTCCACTTGTCTGGGAACACGTAGGAGGAGTAGATGATGGCAGACCCTGCAGCACAGCCAGGAAAGGAACATTCACTTACTCACATTTGCTCAAACGCATGTCCACTAACAGAGGGATGTCCAGTCACGGTCCAGTAAAACACACAATGATTAAAAAAGAGAAAATAAACATTAAACATTATATAAGTTTATGAATGATGAACATCATCAAAAGATGTTTTATTATTTTTCTTCCATCCATCCATCCATCCATCTTCTACCGCTTTATCCGGGGCCGGGTCGCGGGGGCAGCAGTCTAACCAGGGACTCCCAGACTTCCTCTCCCCAGACACTTCCTCCAACTCCTCCGGGGGGATCGTGAGGCGTTCCCAGGCCAGCCGAGAGACATAGTCCCTCCAGCGTGTCCTGGGTCTTCCCCGGGGCCTTTTCCCGGTGGGACATGCCCGGAACACCTCCCCAGGGAGGCATCCAGGAGGCATCCGGAACAGATGCCCGAGCCACCTCAGCTGGCCCCTCTCGACATGGAGGAGCAGCGGCTCTACTCAGAGCTCCCCCGTGTGGCGGAGCTCCTCACCTTATCTCTAAGGGAGCGCCCAGCCACCCGGTGGAGGAAAAAACTGCGATTTGGTCCATTACCCAAAGCTCATGACCATAGGTGACTGACCAGTAAATCAAGAGTTTTGCCTTTCGACTCAGCTCCTTCTTTACCACAACGGTCAGATGCAGCGACTGCATCACTGCAGCCGCTGCACCGATCCGCCTGTCAATCTCACGCTAAATCCTTCCCTCACTCGTGAACAAGACCCCGAGATACTTGAACTCCTCCACTTGGGGCAAGGACTCCCCACCCACCTGGAGAGGAAAAGCCACCTTTTTCCGGTCGAGAACCATGGCCTCGGATTTGGAGGTGCTGATTCTCATCCCAGCCGCTTCACACTAGGCTGCAAACCGTCCCAGTGCATGCTGCGGGTCCGGGTTTGATGGAGCCATCAGGACAACATCGTCTGCAAACAGCAGAGATGAGCCCTAAACCGGACACCCTCCGACCCCTGACTGCGCCTAGAAATTCTGTCCATGAAAACTATGAACAGAACGGATGACAAAGGGCAGCCCTGGCGGAGTCCAACATGCACTGGGAACAGGTCTGACTTACTGCCAGCAATGCGAACACAGCTCCTGCTCCGGTCATACAGGGACCGGACAGCCCTGAGCAAAGGGCCCCAGACCCCGTACTCCCGGAGCACCCCCCAAAGGACACCCCGAGGGACACAGTCGAAAGCCTTCTCCAGATTCACAAGGCACATGTGGACTGGTTGAGCAAACTCCCATGAACCCTCGAGCACCCAATGGTGAGCATAGAGCTGGTCCAGTGTTCCACGACCGGGACGAAAACCACTCTGCTCCTCCTGAATCCGAGGTTCGACTATCGGTCGGATTCTCCTCTCCAGTACCTTGGAATAGACCTGTCAGCCAAGACAGTCCTACAACATCCAGAGACTTTAGGTACTCAGGGCGGATCTCATCCACCCCCGGACCCCTGCCACCGAAGAGTTTGCGAACAACCTCAGTGACTTCAGCTTGGGTGATGGGCGAGCCAGCCCCTGAGTCCCCAATCTCTGCTTCCTCTTCGGAAGACGTGACTGAGGGATTAAGGAGGTCCTCAAAGTATTTCTTCCACCGTCCGACGACATCCCCAGTCAAGGTCAGCAGGTCTCCACCCGCACCGTAAACGGTGTTGGTGAAGCACTGCTTCCCCCTCCTGAGGCGCCAGACGGTTTGCCAGAATTTCTTTGGTGCCGACCAATAGTCCTCCTCCATGGCCTCCCTGAAGTCCTCCCAGGCCCGGATTTTTGCCTCTGCAACAGCACGAGCTGCGGCCCGCTTGACCAGCCGATACCTGTCAATGACCTCAGGAGACCTACAAGCCAGAGTGGCCTGATAGGTCTCCTTCTTCAGTCTGACGGCATTCCTTACTTCCTATGTCCACCACCAGGTTCGTGGGTTGCCGCCACGACAGGCACCGGAGACCTTGCAACCACAGCTCCGAGCAGCCGCATCAACAATGGAGGCGGAGAACATGGTCCACTCGGACTCCCCAGCCTCCCCCGGGATATGGGAGAAGCTCTCCCGGAGGTGCAAGTTGAATACCCTACTGACAGAGGGCTCCACTAGACGTTCCCAACAGACCCTCACAATGCGCTTGGGTCTGCCAAGTCTGTCCGGCTTCCTTCTCTGCCAGCGGATCCAACTCACCACCAGGTGGTGATCGGTTGCCAGAGGTCAGATGCCACGACAACAAAATCGATCATTGACCTCCGGCCTAGGGTGTCCTGGTGCCATGTGCACTGATGGACACCCTTGTGCTTAAACATGGTGTTTGTTATGGACAATCCGTGGCTAGCACAGAAGTCCAATAACTGAACACCGCTCGGGTTCAGATCGGGGAAGCCGCTCTCCTTATCACCCCTCTCCAGGTGTCACTGTCATTGCCCACGTGGGCGTTGAAGTCCCCCAGTAGAACAACGGCGTCCCCGGTCGGTGCACTGTCCAGTACCCCTCCCAAGGACTCCAAGAAGGCCGGGTACTCTGCACTGCTGTTCGACCCGTAGGCCGCCACAACAGTGAGAGACCTGTCCCCCACCCGAAGGCAAAGGGACGCGACCCTCTTGTCCACCGGGGTGAACTCCAACAAGTGGCGGCTGAGCTGAGGGGCACCAGAGAAGTGGAGCGTCCAGCCCCTCTTGAGGAGATGGGTTCCAGAGCCCAAACTGTGCGTGGAGGTGAGGTCGACTATATCTAGTCGATATCGCTCAACCTTCCGCACAAGCTCAAGCTCTTTCCCCCCCAGCGAGGTGACATTCCATGTCCCAAGAGTTAGTCACTGTGTCCGGAGATCTGGTCGTCGAGGCCCCTGCCCTCGACTGCCGCCCCGATCTCTCTGCACCGGCCCCTTATGGATCCTACTGCGGGTGGTGGGCCCACGGGAGGGCGGCCCCACGTTGCTCTTTCGGGCTGTGCCCGGCCGGGCCCCGTGGGGAAAGACTTGGCCACCAGTCGCTCGCCATCGAGCACCCATCCCAGACCTGGCTCCAGGATGGGGTCCCGGTGACGCCGTTCCGGGTGACGTAAACGGTCTTGTTATTGTTGTCATCATAAAGGGCTTCTTGAATTCACTTAATCTACAATGTGACTTCTAAATCCGTTTTCTCTAACGGTGTTTTCTAACCATGAATATGACAAAACTACACAAGTGTTTAATTTATATAAAATGCAGGATGGAAGAAATGCGCTAAACCCTCGTCAAGTAGTCAAAGGATGTTGCAGCCTAAATGTAAATCCTGTGTCCTGCGTCTGTGAATCCGTACCCAGGCTGTAGAAGCTGAGCGCACCGTAGTCGCAGAAGAAGCAGATGTGGCGGGCGCTGGGAGACATGGAGCTGAAGGTGTGGGCACAGCTGGAGGCCAGGGGATACAGGCAGATGGAGATCAGGTAAACGACCAGCGGCCACATGTACGAGTCCTGCCAGGCCGAGTACACGAACACCACGCTCAGCAGCTTCCACACAAAGTACCTGACGACCACAAAAATACAATGAACTTTACCTTGGCTTTGTCATTCTCTCATTGTCCACTTCAGCGCTTGAGTGAAGGGGAGCCCAGCATAATAGCAAATGTTTTGAAAAGTGGTTAGTTTTATTAAAATTGTGATAAATTATATTACTTAAGTTATAGTACTTTGGACATGTACGCCTTTACAATACAGGCGTCCTCCTAACCAATCAGAGAAAGACACAGTCCATTTGTGTCAAACAAACATGGCGGTTACAAGTAGACGTCGACTGTTATGGGTCGATACCAATTGTTTAAAAGACAAAACGTTCTGCCAATATGTACAGCCAATTTCGATCTAGTCACTTTTGTGCAATGCCCTCTTCAGTATTTGAATAAAGCTTTATAAATATTCTTTAGACAGATGTGTGGCCCAAACTAAATTTTGGCCTCGTACAGTACAATACAGTGGTTTATCATAAGGTCAAGTCAGCACTTGGTAAGAAATGATTATTATTATAATTGTGAGGGTTGTACTTTGACTAATTTGAAGTGTTTGTACAAAGCAGGAGACTAATACACTCAATTGCACAATACAATGGATTATGCAAAACATTTTGAATTGTTACACGATGCTGGTTGAATTTCTTCACAAATAAAAGCCCAAATCAATGCAGATTTACAATTGTAGCATAACAAATGAGCGCCTTGACTCACTACTAGTCCAGTGTAGTAGCAGAAACATACTTCTGAATGAATTAATGGCTGAACATTTGGTTGTCCATATTAAAAATATGTATTCAACAGAAAAATACATCTCCATCTGAAGCCACTCGACAATCTTCAGCTTTTTGAATCCGATCAAATGCTCGAGCTTTCTTCTGTCCTTGATATTATGTCCATCTTGGACATAGTTAAAAACAATCCACAATGTCTGAAAAGATCATTGTGGCCGGTGCTGGGATAGCGTGACATGTTGTTCCATATTTGGAAAAGTGGGTGTTTCATGACGACTACAGAGCCAATCAGGAGCAAGGTTGCTGAAGGTACTCGTCTCCTCCCGCCCATGCCGATGGTTTCATTTGTGCATACGCTTAGCAATGGGCCATGCTAACTGTCAATCAAACCTTTTGCTAACACAAGCTGGAGAGGACAGTTATTATTGTTTATATCTTGAGTCCGACAGCTGGGTTTGGGCGCTGTCCACTTATATGCAGTATACAGTCTATGATCGCATTTCACTGCGGCTTTGGACCGGTCCAGGATAAAGTCATAACTGCACCACACATTTTGCGCTTGCGGTCCATGATTAAAGGGCAAAGAATATTACATTATATTAATGTATTATAGTGAAGCTACAAACAGCAGCTCGACACATGGTGTAGTGAATATGTACAATGGGTCTCTGCAAGCTGTAGCTTCAGGCCAGTGTATTTTGTGAATGGCTCGTGTATCAGTGACAGTTACACCTGAGCAGACGAGCAGAACGTTCAAGTCCTGCAGGATTCATCTGGAAACACCAAACTGCACCGCCCGATGCAACAGTAATGACACGCCGGAATCACGGCAGCCAAGGCCAAATATGCAACAGGTGTCGTTACACGCAAGCCAGAATGAAATATGATACTTTGACGATATTTATATTCTTGGAAAAAGTATATTTTTTATATTGGTTAAAGGTTTTGTCCATATTTATATTGTGGTTGTGAATACCGCAATTTCATACAATTGCTGGATCAACTATAGTCTAAAAACAAATATATACATTGTTAGATGAATGATAGTCTTAATTTCAGTAATTTTTGACTATTTCCTATTTATATCCCAGCATTATTTGACTTGTTTCATGACGATCTTAATCTTTCTCAGAGTTGTATTTCGATTGATTCATGCAGGTGTTGAGGCTTGAGAAAATTGTACATGAATCTCAGGAATTCACAAATGCATTTAGTAATTCCAAGTTTATGTGGCTGTGAGACCTGCCTTTTGTGCAATTATTTCACTTCTCTGCATCGCGATTCAACCTCTCTTTATGCAATGCAATGAGTTTGGATAATGTTCGATATATTATGCACCGGAAATATGTTTTGGTTTTTGATTACATTTTTGGAAGAGTCAAACAGCACACCTCGCTCAGCCCATCACAGAGCCGCGGCGCGCGGCCGAAACTGCCATGTTATTTTGTTGCCGTGGCTCCTGAAACTGCTGCGCTATTTGACCGCGCCGTTTTAGACCGCGCCGTGTTAAGGTTAAGGTTAAGGTTAAGGTTAAGGTTAGGGTCAGGGTCAGGGTTAGGGTTAGGGTTAGGTTTAGCCATGAGGCTATATGGCCGTGCCGCGGTTCCTGAAACTGCTGGGCCATTTGACCGCGCCGCGGCTCTGCAGCCACGGCCTTTATTATTTTATTAGTAATACAATTGGCCTATAATCTAAAATAATTAATGCCTACTAATATTAATCTGGCCAGGGAGTAATTGTATTTAATTTGAAATTATATATTTATTTTTTATAAATCTGTGTAGTTAATGTTCCCTTAGGTTGTGCTTTCCCCACTGTATCTGCTTTTTGCTATCTAAGTTTTCATCTGAGTCGCAATCCTTTCTCTCAAAATCGTTCCAGGAGCCAAAAGTGAACCAGACCACTTCAGAAGCTAGTATCTATCTTTATTCTGGTTTCCTATGAACATGAACATGACCTAATCTAGACTAAACTGCTCTCAAATCGATATTCTGAATTCAAGTCATTGTAAACAATCACCAGTTGTCTCTGATTGCCTGTCTGCTTGTCCCTGTTCTTGTGCGTGTTGTGCAGTGGTACCATGTGGGCAGGAAGTGAGTCCAGATGTTGAGCGTCTCGTTGGTCATCTGGAAGAGGCTGAGGACGCAGTCTGTGGCTGAGCTGCGAGGAGGTCGGTACCCAGACATGATGGAGTCCTCCTGGAAGACCTGAGAAAAACAGAGCCAGAGTAACCAGAGGAGGGCAGAGGAACCAGTCCCAGAGGAGCCAGAAGTGAAGGGAGGACATCAGGGGGACAAGAGGAGAGGACAGCAGAAGAGCCAGAGGAGCGGACAGCAGAAGAACCAGAGGAGAGGACAGCAGAAGAACCAGAGGACAGCAGAAGAACCAGAGGAGAGGACAGCAGAAGAACCAGAGGAGAGGACAGCAGAAGAACCAGAGGAGAGGACAGCAGAAGAACCAGAGGAGAAGAACCAGTGGAGAGGACAGCAGAAAAACCAGAGGAGAGGACAGCAGAAGAACCAGAGGAGAGGAGGACAGCAGAAGAACCAGAGGAGAGGAGGACAGCAGAAGAACCAGAGGAGAGGACAGCAGAAGAACCAAAGGAGAGGACAGCAGAAGAACCAGAGGACAGCAGAAGAACCAGAGGAGAGGACAGCAGAAGAACCAGAGGAGAGGACAGCAGAAGAACCAGAGTACAGCAGAAGAACCAGAGGAGAGGACAGCAGGAGGAACAGAAGAGAGGACAGCAGCGGAATCAGAGGAGAGGACAGCAGAAGAACCAGAGGAGAGGACAGCAGAAGAACCAGAGGAGAGGACAGCAGAAGAACCAGAGGAGAGGACAGCAGAAGAACCAGAGGAGAGGACAGCAGAAGAACCAGAGGAGAGGACAGCAGAAGAACCAGAGGAGAGGACAGCAGAAGAACCAGAGGACAGCAGAAGAACCAGAGGAGAGGACATATATTATTAGTTAAATTAAGTAGAGCTTAGTTCTAAAACAGAATCCCTATGTCTATGTCATCAATAAGCACTATTCTATCCAAAATGCACAGACATTTTACACAGTTTTAAACATTAATTTAACAAATGTGTAAAAAAGTATTGTTATTCATCAAACTATTGTGAGTATGGATTATGGCCCTTGCTTGCAGTAAGGTTGCTAGGTAACAGTTATATTATATTACCTTTACCATGTCACCATAGACATACACATCTCTGCCTGTTGCTCGGACTCGATCACTTAGCCGATGCTACCCAGACTAACATAAATCAAATATTCCTTCACATACAAAAGAATGGTGACGCAAATGGTGAAGTATATAATTTCATGATATTTAGGTAATTTATCTGGTCTCCTCACTAGTAACACATAAAAGAGGATGTGCAGTGGTCACTACATTCTTACAAGACGCACACAAGATCAGAAACCTCAACTTAAAGTCAGGTAGCCTTTAGTAAAACACCAAAAGCTTTACACAACAAGGCTTTGTCATCTCGTAAATGAAGAGCTGGTACCAGCCGACACCACATTTTCATAACTTTCTTTTTTTTGTGGGCTAATGCTAACGGTTATAGGAAAAAATACAAAAATCTTCTCACAGTAGCCGAGTTGCAAAGTGATTGATTGCATAGCTAATGTATATATATATATACACAGCAGTTCATATCCAATCCAGGAAGTAACATAATAAACTTTGACAAAACTGTCAAATTGGGACAAAATAGGCAAGATTTTTTTGTAACATATTATAATCATGTAAACTATACGTTTTTAGTGCACTGTGTAGCTAAACCTGTGAAATGCACTTGTATTGACAGGTTAGAACTAGTTTAAAGCAGCAGAATGTTGGTGGCGTCCATGGAAAGTTAAAATCATACTTCTGAACATTCTCCATGGATACGTTTTATGCCATACTGTCGAACATTAAAGCCAAAAGTAAAAAAATTCTAAGGTAAAAAATATAATTAGGCTTTTATTTTATTGTATGTTTTGGCTCAAAAGTGATTTACGCTGTTCACAACTCGCCACGAGCTGCTTTGCCTTGAATGTTCCGCAGAATGGCATGGATTACATTTTCATGGTGAAAAGCAGGTGCCACCAGGCTAAGTTACAGGTCAGATCTGTGGAGAGGTGAGCCCACTCACAGTGAGGAAGCAGGTTTTTCAAGGTATTTTTTGAGCAAAATCAATGCTAGAATGATTACTTTAATGCCGTACTGTGGAATATTCTAGACAAATATACAATAACATCCCCATAGATATAAGTTAGTGGCAGACCCCAACCAGAAAAGCTGCATTGTGCGCATTTAAATAGAGGTATAAGATTTGGCTAAAATTGTACATAATTTCTCATAGTTTAACAATTAAAATTGAAAAAGTTAAAAATGTTACTTCCTGGTTGAAATGTGCTGCACATGAAACATAGAGGTGAAACCTTCCAAAATAAACAATAATCATTATTTGTTATTATTAATTTATTTTGTTAAATTAACATCAGAATTATTTGCTATATGATTAATATTTACAGGTATTTTCCCATTCCCACACTACAGGAATGACTCTTTTTGATCAGTTTGCTTTCTCAACATATAAACTTTCACCTAAACTGTCCAATCTGATTCTGCAAGTTTCATTATTTCATTTAATCCACTTTCATCCAGAGATTTATATGGGATATTGTAACTTCAAAGGCTGTTTTCAGATCTATTAATCAGAATCAGAATCAGAATGGGTTTATTGTCAATGAACAGAATTCACAAACATAGGAACTTGTCTTGGTGATTCAGTGCAACATAAAACAATGAGCAATGAATAAATCATAAACACTACACACATAAACACTAATAAGATATACAAATACCTTCAGTAACATGTTTCTCGGTTAAAATTGAAAAATACTTGCCAAATGTATCAGTTAGATATCTGTAATTGTCTGTTGTCACTTGTAGAGCTATAATTTAAAAACTGTACATTCAAAGGTTGATAGACAAGTCAATTTCTTTCTGTTCAAGGATGTGCAGAAAATATCTCGTCTGTACTCAGAACTACAGTCAAGACAGAACGGCCTGACCATGGAGTGTGTTCCAGAAGGTTTGGGCCGGCCAAGTAGCAGAAAGTCATGTGGATTAAACTAAGGAATAATATGAAGGAACAGAAATCATATCCGTACAGCTACAGCTTCATTTAAAAAAAAAAAGAAAGAAAAAAAAAATTCTTCTCCCTCACAGTTTGATTAGTAATCCAGTAAATAATCAACAGACATATTACTAGTTGCAGGAGCCCTGGTATATTTGAAGCAACTGTTGTTTGCCCCTCATTGAGCTAATGTGCCATGATACATGCTTCTGTTTATGAAGACATTTAATCAACAAACAACTTACACTATAAATGTGATAGGATTAGTTTTGACAATTCAAAAACCTTGCACATCTATAATACTCAAAGGCATTATATTGTATTATTATATTATTATATTATATATATATTATATAGTATATAATAAATGGAAAGTTCAAAAGTAAATATGCACTAAAACAAGGCTCAATAACAACAGAACTAAAATTATCACAAGTGACACATTATTATTCTATTATTTTATTATTTTTGTTTGAAGTAAATATTAGAATAAGGGTCATTTTGGGACATACTGCGCAGCCCCAGGACATGACACATATTTAAGTACAGTACATCTCAGCGAGCTCAGAACAGTGAAGCAGTGAAGGACTTACTTTGGGCACCTGGTCGATGGAGAGGACTGGAGGTAGTTTGATGAGGCTGAGCATGGTTAGTCCTGCTTTCTGCTGGTTGTTGGGCCGGCTGTTGGTTCGGTTGTTGTTGCTATAGGTTAGTGTTCGGTCTGATTGTTGGCCTCGTTGTTGGTCTGATTCTTGTTTGGTTGTTGTTTCGATTGTTGGCCCTGTTATTAGTCTGGTTGTTAGTCTGTTTGTATGTCCGGTTGTTGTTTCGATTGTTGGCCTTGACGTTGGTCTGGTTGTTAGTCTGTTTGCGTGTCCGATTGTTGTTTCGATTGTCCGTCTTGCTGTTTGGTTGTCGATGTGCGTGTCGGTCTGATTGTTGGCTTGGTTGTTGGTCTTGTTGGGAGTCCGGTTACGTGGCCGATTGTTGATCCAATAGTTGGCCTTGTTCTTGCTCTGGTCGTTGGCCCGGTTGTCGTTGCGCTTGTTGGTCTGGTTGTTGAGGATGAATGAACAGGTACAGTGGCGACAGGTGGAGTCTTTATACAGTGCTGTTGCCATGATGCCTCCTATTGGTTCCTCCTTCCCTTGTGTCACCCCTCCTGTATAGGTAGTTACTTGGCCCCACCCCTCCCTCTCTCTCTCTCTCTCTCTCTCTCTCTCTTCTTGTCAAAACAGGTTGTTGAAGACTTTACAGTTAAACATGAGGAATGTGTGGCCCAGGTATTCCAGATTTATAAAGGCCATATGTCAAGATTTACTCAATTTCACACCATTATAATCATTAGAATTTTAGAATAATACTTGACGACGATGTACAAAAATAAAAATTAACCTAAAGTTTTAGACATAAAACATGCAGCTTTGAATTAGATCTAAACAAATTTATGAGTATGATCCGTCAAAGATTGTAAAGTTTGGCGTGTGTAGGTGCTACCTTAGGAGCTGATCTTTATGTTTCTATGAAAGAAAAATGCATTTGTGGAAAATGTTGGAAGTCACAATGTATCATGTAAATCTATGGATGAAGTGGATTCAATGAAATATTAAATCATCTATAGGTGCAGATTGGTCATTGTTGTTGTTTCCACATGAACAAATAAAAAATGAGTTGCCTATGAAGTCTACCCTTAAAATGATCATGATAATTCTTTATGAGCCCTGGAGCTTGCACACAGGAGCCCTGGAGCTTGCACACAGGAGCCCTGGAGCTTGCACACAAGGGCCCTGGAGCATGCACACAGGAGCCCTGGAGCGTGCACACAAGGGCCCTGGAGCTTGCACACAGGAGCCCTGGAGCTTGCACACAGGAGCCCTGGAGCTTGCACACAAGGGCCCTGGAGCATGCACACAGGAGCCCTGGAGCTTGCACACAAGGGCCCTGGAGCTTGCACACAGGAGCCCTGGAGCTTGCTCACAGGAGCCCTGGAGCTTGCACACAGGAGCCCAGGAGCTTGCACACAGGAGCCCTGGAGCTTGCTCACAGGAGCCCTGGAGCTTGCACGCAGGAGCCCTGGAGTGGAGCTTGCACGCAGGAGCCCTGGAGCTTGCACACAGGAGCCCTGGAGCTTGCACACAAGGGCCCTGGAGCTTGCACACAGGAGCCCTGGAGCTTGCTCACAGGAGCCCTGGAGCTTGCACACAGGAGCCCAGGAGCTTGCACACAGGAGCCCTGGAGCTTGCTCACAGGAGCCCTGGAGCTTGCACGCAGGAGCCCTGGAGTGGAGCTTGCACGCAGGAGCCCTGGAGCTTGCACACAGGAGCCCTGGAGCTTGCACACAGGAGCCCTGGAGCTTGCACACAGGAGCCCTGGAGCTTGCTCACAGGAGCCCTGGAGCTTGCACACAGGAGCCCTGGAGCTTGCACACAGGAGCCCAGGAGCTTGCACACAGGAGCCCTGGAGCTTGCACACAGGAGCCCTGGAGCTTGCACACAGGAGCCCTGGAGCTTGCACACAGGAGCCCTGGAGCTTGCACACAGGAGCCCAGGAGCGTGCACACAGGAGCCCTGGAGCTTGCACACAGGAGCAGGAGGACGAGTCCACTGAGACAGACCTCAGCTCTGTCCTCACCAACACTGAGAGATAATGACAATGAAATCATATACACACTATCCCCGCCCACATCCACGTACTCAGTTGGGATTATTTGAAAATTCAGATTCCGAGTGGCACATGTAGAGTTCTAAAATGTCAAATGCCACTTTTCAAATATAAAAACATGTAAATAACAATCTGCTGCTTGTTACAGTGAAATATCACCATGACGAGTTATCAGTTCTGCAGTCAGTTGGACAGGAAGTTAATGAACCTGTTTCTATGACTGAAGCTGTTTTAGATCATTATTGTGGTTTGTTTATTTACAAATATATTGTTATTATTATTAGTTATTATTATTATTAAAATGTATACAAACACAAAACAAGAAACCCAATAAGAGAACCAAAAAATGAAATAACATTATAATAAAAAAAATTATAGTGGCACATTATAAACATCATAAATCTAATTTTGTTCTCCATTTAGTCCAAAGTCTATCGAGCAGTGAGGAAAATAAGCATTTGAACTCTCAGCCTTTGGAGAGTTTCCCCATTGATTGATCATCTACCTTTGTTATAATTCAATACTAAGAACCTGAAAAAGCATAATTTCCTTTAAAAAATGTTTTCTCTGTAAATAATTGTTTCTTTAGATAAATAACTGAATTTGTCCAGAAACCATAATAGATGAGTTCTGAAATATTTGTATATACTTAATGTGAACTTGAAATACAACCGTGAAAAACAAATGCATTGCTTTCTCATTCAAAAGCTTTGAAAGCTCAAACTTGCAGACATATTGTTGATTCAAAATGTGAAGTAAAAAGTATGACCTAATGGTAGTTATCAAAGGTGCCATATCATGCTTTTTTCGTAGTATATCCTAGGTGCATAATTTATAATAATAAGGGTTGTGCAACACCCTTAACATAATAGTTAAAGGTGGTATGGACGATTTTTTTCAGCAAATTTTTTATCATATTTCCTCGTGGCGTGGATAAATCATTTGTCCTGCCACGTATCAATCATAAAGCGCACCTGTCGCTCACCTGCAGCCGCGTCAGGCTCGTCCCCACGTTTCCGCGGGTCTAAGCGCATGGATCTATCATAATATAGTTCCCTCAGTGTACGGGACAAAATGAAGACGGAGAAAGACAGTTCGAGCTGACGCAGAAGTGGACAGAAATCTACGGGAGACGAGCGATGCGATGCGCTCCGTTGCGCTAATAAACAAACGCACGTGTGTGTTGTATCAGTCCACACGGGGACTTCCGCACTTCCGCCTGCGTTCTCAAATCGCCGAAAAATCGTCCATACCGCCTTTAAGAAATATCACCCAGACCTTGGACCCCCTCACCAACCCGGAAATGCAGACGGCTTAGTTTGAGATTCGCCCCCACCCTTGCAAAGAGCGATCCGCCTCCCCCGCCCAACCTGTGACGTAGTCTCAGCGTGGAGACACAGCATGTACAGCTCTCACACTCCATCGTCTGTGCCAACACTCAAATGTAACTTTGTTGTAAGTTCTACAACACAAGTCTAAAGATTCACATCGCAGCAACGTGAACATATGCAGTAAGATCATTGTGACTCATGATAAATAGGACACAGACATGACAATAAATTGATCAATATCCACAAGACCAAGGAGATGGACTTCTGCAGACGCCACCCCACTGCCCCCTCACCAGTGAACATCCAGGGACGGGACATTGAGAGAGTGGACTCATACAAGTACCTGGGTGTTCATCTGAACCACAAACTGGACTGGACTCATAACACAGACGCACTGTACAGGAAGAGCCAGAGTCGGCTCTACCTCCTGAGGAGACTCAGGTCTTTTGGAGTGACAGGGCCACTCCTGAAGACCTTCTACGACTCTGTGGTGGCATCAGCCCTCCTGTACGGTGTGGCCTGCTGGAGCAGCAGTATCACATAGAGGGAGAGGAAGAGGCTGGCAAAGTCATCAAGAAGTCCAGCTCCGTCCTGGGCTGCGCTCTGGACTCGGTGCAGAAGGTGGGGGACAGGAGGGTCCTGGCTAGATTCACATCTATGCTGGACCATGAGTCTCACCCCCTGCAGGACACTCTGTCCACTCTGGAGAGCAGCTTCAGTGACTGATCCACCCTCGCTGTGTGAAGGAAAGGTTTTGCAGATCTTTCCTTCCTGCTGCTGTCTTTATTATTTTTCCCCTCATCCCTTGTTGGGAAATGGGAGGTTTTGTCTATGGGAGTTTTTGTTTACAAGAGATCTTCTACTGAGAGTGTTTTTCAAACTTCCTATAAGTGATCTGTTCTTTTCTTCTGTATCTACCTCTGTATCTACCTGCGTTGCAACAATGAAATTTCCCCATGTGTGGACAATAAAGGATTATCTTATCTTATAATATAATATATCATATCATATCATATAATAGTGTTTTTATACAAATTACATTTTACATTCATGACATAGCACAAACAGTTAAAGGAATGCCGGGGGGGGGGCATATTACAATTATAAATCAAAAACATTCAAAGACATACAGTTTTCATAGGTGGAAATGGCTTCTTTGTTTAAACTTTTGAAATGGTGAGCAAATATGACTCAATTTGTTTGATAACAGGGAAAAAAGGGGATACTACTTTTATGAATATAGAATTTGCTAAATATAAGAATTAACTTAATTGCCATTTTTTTTTACTATGGTCCACTTTTGTGTCATGGAAACCAAAAATGATATGTTCAAATTTGAATTTAAAGTTGGGTTCAATGTGACGTATTATAAAATTGTAAACAGTCTTTCCAAAGTCATATAATAGTGTTCTGCCCATTCTAAAGTTTTAGCCTACAGCGCCCTCCTGTGTTTGCTCAGTGCTATTGCTTGTTTACGTTCAAATCCAAGATGGCCGCACGCCATGCCGAGTTGTTCGTGTGTTGAGCTCATGGGCGGAGCCCTTATGGCCTGAAGGCGGGACTTCTGCTGAGCGCTCTGTTCCCTTCGCTCTGATTGGATGAGCTGTCAGTACAACGGCTCCTTTATGACACGTGCTTTGTGACGTCGCCTGAAGATAGAGGTATATAAAAAGAAGCGCAAGTCTGCTACACGAATCTCATAGCAGTCTGTGTTTACCTGTGAGGTTCAATAAAGCTCCTGAACGCCTCGTCGTGTCTCCTCGTTGTTTCCACCTATCGGAGTCTCCATCTTGTCCTTAATAGTGCTCTGGCCCTGCACTCCAGCAGTGACAGCTGCACTTGAACCAGTACCTGACTGTCACAGTCCCGGAGTTACCTCTCCAACAACAAGTATGCAGAAACCACGGTGAGAACCATATCTTTTATCATCTCTAGTAGTAGCGAGAGCATTACATGTTCAAAAGAGCACAATAGGACATAATATCTAGATTCCGTTGGGCTGGCATTACTTTTGAGGCTTCTTTGCTGAGATGGCTGACATGCTAATGTGCTAACATGCTAACATGCTACCTATAAACACATTTGTCACATTCGTGTCTGTACAACACTTTAAGAACGTAATTTGCGCTTTCCCCCAAATGTATTTCATGTTAAAATGTGTCAGATTGTGTCATTGATCTTTCACCACACATGGAAATGTATCTGCATGTAGATTATAATACATTTTACAGAGCTAGTGTTGTTAAGGTCACGTGCTCAAACCGGCTCAATCCGGTTTCAGACGAACTTAAAACGATCCACCAGAAATCTCTTCATCCACTTATTTTCCTCCATGGCCGTTTTTGCAGCAATTTTAAACAATATTATCCTCTATATTAAAATATTTGACATCTTCAAAACAACATTCACAAAACGTATTGTATTATTGTATGTAACACACAAAAAAGCAAATAAACTGAAAAATGTTCAAGTGCAAATACATATAAAGGGTAGAAAATAAAGTGCTTGAGCCATAAACTAAACAGAAAAGAAATGCTAGCTCAAACTCCAGACAGCAAAATGTCAGTTTTCTGTTGTGCTCCGACAATAATTATTTCATGCAATAATCTTTTTCTAGATCACCGGTTTACAGATAGTGAATTGTGTTCTTTAAATATTTGAAACATTCATTTAATATTGTTGTAGCTTAACTAGAATAATAATTTTCAACAAAGCAGTAATATAGAAACAAAATGCATGGCACAATATTTCTAGGACTTACTCTTCACAAATGTGCGTGTCATTCTTGAGCAGGAGCCGTGTAAAGCTTTACTGAGCAGCGCTATTTACAGGAGTTATTTCAAAAGAAATGCCCAATTATTTTTTATATATTTATGTATTTATATAAGATGGATGTATTGACTATGTTTATGAACAAAACCTTTTGTGAGCATGTGTCACCTGTTGTCTCTTTAGCAAAGGAAGGACGCCGCGGAGGCCCGGGCCAAAGAGGAGTCCTAATGTGGAAAAGGATCCTGTGGGAGTGAGTACACACACAACGCACGCACACACGCACAACACGCACACAAATCCATTCTACAGACTAACTTTACACGTCTAGTAATGAAGCAGATTTCTTATGATAGACTTAGAGCTGCAGCTAACGGTCATTTTGCTCATTGATTATTCTTTCGATTCAGATTGAGAGAGTTCTGCCAATATGAGAGTTTTGGTCAACGGACCCAAAAGAAGCTAAAGTGATGTCACTGGATTTCATCCTGATGGAGAATATTTCCTGTGTCATCTAAACTTACGTTTTTATGGAAGAAAGTTAAAGGGTTTAGGTTAAAGAAATGTTATGTCACCTTACATTACATTATTTACATTATTACATCTGATCAGACAATGTTGTTATTGGCCCAAACATTTAGAAATTGTTGTCCATCTAAAGGTTTATTGCCGGATCCGTCCTCTGGGAGTGGAGGATACGGAATGCTGTGTGGAAATGATCAGTAACAACACAATTCAGCTGCACGCTCCGGACGGACTGAAGGCCAACCGCAACGGAGAATACAAAGAGGTAAAGAAGTCCTGAACGTGGAGCGGGTGAGTCGAGTCGCAGCTAACACTTTGTCGCTCTGTTTTTAGATGCAGTGCTCTTTTAAAAAGGTCTTTGGTGTCAACACTGGTCAAGTGGAACTTTTTGAGGACGTGGCCAAGCCTCTGGTCGAGGACCTTATTCATAACAAAAATGGTGAGTTGTTTTCAATATGTAAATCTCAAATTACCAGTTGTTTTTCCCCCATTCTATATATAATGTTTTGTGTTTTTATTATCAGTTGAAATATAGTTTTCAAATGACAGTAACTCATTGGTTTTGATTGAAAATGGTTCCATCTTGAATGTAATGTGTTGTTTGTACATGTTGAAGGTCTGCTCTTCACGTACGGTGTAACTGGAAGTGGGAAGACCTTCACCATGACTGGCTCTCCTGGAGAGGGTGGACTGCTCCCTCGCTCCTTGGACATGCTTTTTAACAGCATCAGCGCCTTTCAGGCCAAACGATTTGTACGCTTTTATTTACAAGTCTATTTTCAGGACTATTTCACTAATATGCAGACTAACCATTTCAGCCATTACTTGTTAGGTGTTCAAACCAGATGATAAAAATGGGATGGAGATCCAGGACACCGTGGATGCGCTCCTGGAAAGACAAAAGCGAGAAAGTCAACCGCTTGTTGCGCCCACGAGGTACACGAGGGTTAGACCAACGGGTGCAATACAATTTAAGCAAACACGTTTTTATTCTTGTTTTGCTGTTCGTTATTTTAAGCATGTTGTTGATATTTGAGAGTGCACTAAAAATTTAAAACTAAAGTGTAATCACTTGAATTTGCTTGTAGTGCAGATTTGCGATAATATTTGTGTAGTTTCAGGACTTAATTGTAAATGTTGTGGCTGAAACTCTGTGACGTGAACATGTTCTGTGCTTGTGTTTCAGGCAGCGGGCAGACCCAGAGTTTGCGGACATGATCACTGCAGACGAGGCTTGTAAATCAGACGGAGTGGATGAAGACTGCTGTTACAGTGTCTTTGTGTCATACATTGAAATCTACAACAACTACATCTATGACCTGCTCGAGGACGCTGCTTTAGACCCAATCAGACCAAAGTAAGGCAACTTTCCATGTACAACTGGCACTCCCACAGTAGTGATGGCCAAAGCACATGTCTTTTCTCATATCAACCCCTTCTTTAAACTTGAGGGAGGTCTGCCACCAGCAGGAGGCAGCACATCATGTGTTCGTACATTTCAGAAAATAGAATCAATCTTGTTTTTACACTTGCTGCGAGCATAGGACCTTTTTAAAATGCCTGGACAGAATGCGTCTGTGTTGTTACAATTAAAGCTGCACGACGCATTCCTGCTGCAGTTTTGTCTTGTTTAAAGGACTCTGGTTTAGAAGGACCGTCAATTTGTCCTTTCAAAAGGACTCACTTTTATGGACCTTTTCAAGTTTGAACGTCTTTCCCATTTGGCTGTCACCATGTTTATGTTAGTATTCAAATAGGCAGCGATCATTTGTAAATGTATTTAAAATGACTAAATTTGCTACAGCCAAATTAAGGGTGAAATATGGCGACTTAAGTCTTCTAGATAGACTATTTATGGAAGTGTATTATTCTCACAGACTCACAGGGTCCCTCACGAGTCGATGCGATACACGGCTCACGATACGATAATATCACGATTTTGCGATACATGAGATATATTACTCATGATATTCTGCGATATTTCACTTTTTGTTTTAAACCCAATACAATTACTCAAAAATTCAGAAGGTCAAATGGTTTTGCGTAAACGAGGTTCTTTTCTTTAAACGAGCACCAAAATCGTATCTAATCTAAACCTGCACGTCGCTGCTCAGTTATTGGCGTAGCTTGGATGCTTTGGTGTCTGTCTGTGGTCCCTCATGTGTGGTCTGTCGGTGGTCCCTCATGTGTGGTCTGTCGGTGGTCCCTCATGTGTGGTCTGTCTGTGGTCCCTCATGTGTGGTCTGTCGGTGGTCCCTCATGTGTGGTCTGTCTGTGGTCCCTCATGTGTGGTCTGTCTGTGGTCCCTCATGTGTGGTCTTTCTGTGGTCCCTCATGTGTGGTCTGTCTGTGGTCCCTCATGTGTGGTCTGTCTGTGGTCCCTCATGTGTGGTCTGTCTGTGGTCCCTCATGTGTGGTCTGTCTGTGGTCCCTCATGTGTGGTCTGTCTGTGGTCCCTCATGTGTGGTCTGTCGGTGGTCCCTCATGTGTGGTCTGTCTGTGGTCCCTCATGTGTGGTCTGTCTGTGGTCCCTCATGTGTGGTCTGTCTGTGGTCCCTCATGTGTGGTCTGTCTGTGGTCCCTCATGTGTGGTCTGTCGGTGGTCCCTCATGTGTGGTCTGTCGGTGGTCCCTCATGTGTGGTCTGTCGGTGGTCCCTCATGTGTGGTCTGTCTGTGGTCCCTCATGTGTGGTCTGTCTGTGGTCCCTCATGTGTGGTCTGTCTGTGGTCCCTCATGTGTGGTCTGTCTGTGGTCCCTCATGTGTGGTCTGTCTGTGGTCCCTCATGTGTGGTCTTTCTGTGGTCCCTCATGTGTGGTCTGTCTGTGGTCCCTCATGTGTGGTCTTTCTGTGGTCCCTCATGTGTGGTCTGTCTGTGGTCCCTCATGTGTGGTCTGTCTGTGGTCCCTCATGTGTGGTCTGTCTGTGGTCCCTCATGTGTGGTCTGTCTGTGGTCCCTCATGTGTGGTCTGTCTGTGGTCCCTCATGTGTGGTCTGTCTGTGGTCCCTCATGTGTGGTCTGTCGGTGGTCCCTCATGTGTGGTCTGTCGGTGGTCCCTCATGTGTGGTCTGTCTGTGGTCCCTCATGTGTGGTCTGTCTGTGGTCCCTCATGTGTGGTCTGTCTGTGGTCCCTCATGTGTGGTCTGTCTGTGGTCCCTCATGTGTGGTCTGTCTGTGGTCCCTCATGTGTGGTCTGTCTGTGGTCCCTCATGTGTGGTCTGTCTGTGGTCCCTCATGTGTGGTCTTTCTGTGGTCCCTCATGTGTGGTCTTTCTGTGGTCCCTCATGTGTGGTCTGTCTGTGGTCCCTCATGTGTGGTCTTTCTGTGGTCCCTCATGTGTGGTCTGTCTGTGGTCCCTCATGTGTGGTCTGTCTGTGGTCCCTCATGTGTGGTCTGTCTGTGGTCCCTCATGTGTGGTCTGTCGGTGGTCCCTCATGTGTGGTCTGTCTGTGAATGGCTGAAGCTAAACCCAGGCCCTGTGCATGTGTTGATTCAGTTCATGCCCCCCCCCCTGTGTGTGCGTGTTTCCTTGTGTGTTCAGTTTAATTAAAGTGAGGTGTTGGACTCATTTCAGACCTCCACAGTCGAAGCTCCTGCGTGAGGACCAGAACCATAACATGTACGTGGCCGGGTGCACGGAGGTGGAGGTCAAGTCCACAGAGGAGGCCTTTGAAGTCTTCTGGAAAGGTAAAGCGCCATCTGAACAATCCTTGTTAATACGACATTATTTTTAATATTATTTTTAATAGTAATACATGACCAAAAAAAAGGGTAAATAAGATCTGGAGAGAACAAAACGGCACAAACAACATATTCAAAATCTTCAAAAGAAATTTTAGAGGACAAACACTTAATACTTATAAACACTTAGCTGTGCTCTAATAACTTGCCTTTCCCCATTGTTAAAATGTTGCAAACATAATTTTATCTTGTCTTATCTCTAAAAAATATTTCTTCCCTGTAAAACAATCGTATTCAAAAAGGTGTAAAATTTCCCTCAAAAACACACATTATATTTCTGGGAGTGATGACAAAAGAAATGCACATTGACTGTAATAAAACCCCTAAACTTACACATATGGACAAAAATAAACAAATGTAACAGGTCTTCTTCCTCCTAAGGAAAGAAATGTCTTTATGGAATTGGAACTTTCATTTCATCCTCTCAGAACAGGCAGATTCTGTGTGGGAAAAGTTGTACTAAGACTCCATTTGTAAATTATTTTGGTTTTATTAGCTTCTCATTTGTGGGAGACAAACTAATTGTGTGATTATTTGGTCGGGACAGAGCATGTTAATGAACATACATGAGAAAATGCCAGATTGTAGCTATGGGCTCATTTCAATCCGTTGTGCGTCATTCACTCTCACAAACTCTTTCATACACCAGCGTGCACACTGGAGGCCAAGTGATAGTTTACAATACTGCCCCCCTGTGGCTCCTGGTATTTCTGCCAGGTGCTGAAACACAAGTGACCAATGACCAACGTGAAGAGTCTTTTCAAGAGCAAAGACCTCTCTTCCTGGGGTCCATAACTGGCTCTGTTCATAGAATGACAGTTGGGATGTTTTCTTTAAATGTTTATGCTTTAGCTTTGAGACACGGTGTTCTTTAAAGTATTCACCTGTTTTTTACACCCACCACTCACTGTTCACTGCAGGACTTGGAGATGAAAAGAACAGGAAGTACTGAAGCTCAGCTTTTGTTAACAAATGTATATATATTTATACCAGGATACTTCTTTGTGTTTAACAGTTTATATTTCTGTGTTCTCTCGCTCTCATTTAAAATGTGCACTGTCAACAGAATCCTGATTTAAAAATCCTAGTTTGATTTATTTTTTTAGTGCGTGTGTTTTTGTTTTTTATTTGAAATTGTGCAGCACTTTATTTTTGTGCCTTTCTCTGGTGGTGATATTGTTATTGTCTATTTCATTGTAGCTGTAAGTCGTTTTACCAGATTTATTCGAAATGCTGATACTTCTTAAAACAAATTTCCTTTTTTAATTCATTTTTGATCATTTTAGGTCAAAAGAAAAGGAGAATTGCCAACACTCAGCTGAACCGCGAGTCGAGCCGCTCCCACAGCGTGTTCACCCTGAAGCTGGCCCAGGCTCCCCTGGATGCAGACGGAGACCACATTCTGCAGGTACATACTGTTCCTCTGCTTTGTTTTGAGCCTTCTCAGGGCTGTGTGTGTGTGACGCTCACGCTAATGCCTTGTTCACAGGACAGAAACCAGGTGAATGTGAGCCAGCTGTGTCTGGTGGACCTGGCAGGGAGCGAGCGCACCAGCAGGACCCGAGCTGAGGGCAGCCGCCTCAGGGAAGCTGGTAAGACTCACTGCAACTCAACTTTGGACTCTAGAACTGCTTTGTTTCTACACTGTCTTTGAAATCTTGTCAAACATCGCTGCTTTATTGTGTTTTTGTCAGTCTTCACACTAGATAATCAATGTAAGTATTCTGCTTTTACAGACGTATTCCGGAAACGTCGGACTGATAAATAACCTTTAGGTGTCTGTATTTTGAGGCAATAAATGTCTCTTTGACTTTGTTGTGAACCTAATTACCATAAATCTTTTTCTGCCCGTGGCCTTAGGGATCATCTCAAAATGGGTTGAAGCTGTAAAGACGTAACACATTTCGTCTTTTTGTTGTTTTGAAGCGTCAATACATCGTTGTGGCAGTAATTGTTTTGAAACTCTATCAGCAACGAACACTAGGACAACATTAGGCGGCGGGTGCGTGCGCGGAGCACGGTGGGTGCGTACGGCGAGCACGGTGGGTGCGTACGGCGAGCACGGCGGGTGCGTGCGCTGAGCACGGCGGGTGCGTGCGCGGAGCACGGCGCACCGTGGCCAGCGCGGGGAGCGCCAATGCGGCTGGTGCAGAAAAGTTGGAAAAGCTTTTTTGCAGCAAATGATCAAGAGATTTGGCTCTAGTAACGTGCTACGCACTGACCAGAAGAAGGAAACAAGACAAAGGTTTCGGCCAATCACAGAAGACGTGAGATTCTCACGTCTTCTGCTTCTGTCATTCTGACATGTCTAAGGTCTAAACTCAGGCAATTGACAATTACAGGTTTTGACAAGAAACATTAGTTTCTCACTCTCTCATCCTCTTGAGACTATCTCAATGTGGTCATCTCACAGTTTGGGTGAATGGGATGTGTCTTTGGGCCCCTAGGGCCCGTGGACCATGTGGAACATGTGACATTATTTGGAGAGTTCACAACTTCTACATATAAACATACCAAAGGATGTTCAGGGATGTTCACTAGAGGTGAGCAGGGTCTATCAAGCTACTATCGTTTTATCAACGCGTAAAATTTTATGTGAAGCCAGAAATATTTTTTTTTAGTCTTTTGAGGGGGTATGGGGGGGGTCCAGAGAGAGACAAAAAAAAATCGTCTT
The DNA here is from genome assembly GCF_026437365.1 of Eucyclogobius newberryi. NCBI lineage: Eukaryota > Metazoa > Chordata > Actinopteri > Gobiiformes > Gobiidae > Eucyclogobius > Eucyclogobius newberryi. The sequence continues at coordinate 38,760,803 of NW_027316167.1, forward strand.
TTAAGCTTCAACCTATTTTGAGAAGATCCCTTACTGGACAGGATGTAGTGTGAAATGGGGATAAGTGAGGGAAGGACATGTAGGAAATAGTTAGTCTGATTCAAACTCACGACCCTGTGGCTGGCTGCACATGGAGCCTGGCATATGTGCTAGCCACTAAGTCACCAAGTGGCACATGATCATATTTCTTATGAAACAAAGTCTTTCTCTTTGAATCCATTCATGCTGGCACATCCAAACATTGCACCAAACTTTCCATGCTGCTTGGTTTTGCGTTGCCATGACAACGAGTGTACTTCCAGGTCATGTCTTTTCTTTAGTGAAACAATATTTGGATTGGAGTGTGGTCTGTGGCAAGTTGAAACCTGGACCTAAAATGAATGTCGAGACATTTCGATTTTGGCTTCAATGTTGAAATGAAAATGCCCAAATCAGACATGAGCGTTCACATGGGACTAGAATGACCTGAGGACATCTGAGTTTACTAAATTACACTTGGTATAATTCTGGGGACATTTTTATAGACATTTTCACAGCCATGGACAATTACCACAGACAAAACTCGTAACCATGCCACTTAACTCCAACTAATCCTGTCCATCTAGGGCTGTAGATGTTTCTATAGCACTTTTCTATCATCAAGTCACTCAAAGCTCTTTACATCAGGGAACCACCCACTCATTCACACATTACTAACACTAGAAAAGGTTTAAGTGTCTTGCCCAAGGACACAGTATCCATCTGTGGGAGCTGGAATTGCATCACCAATCTGTGAGTCAGTGGATCTGAGTGCCAAGGATGTTTATGTCAAGAGCGGGATTCGAACCGCCGCCGGATCAGAATATGCCCTGACCCACCCAGTGTGGACGCAAACGCAACGTTCCAACTTTAGATTCACTGGTGCATAGTGTGGGGCACTGAAACCTTTTGTTGGGCACAAACCATATTAAAAATGTCTTCTGTCCAGGAAACATCAACCAGTCACTGATGACTCTGCGCACGTGTATGGCGGTGCTGCGAGAGAACCAGATGTGTGGCACTAATAAGGTTTGTACAGGAGCGTTTCTTCCCTGCTCATTTACCCTTTTGTCACGTTAAATCAATACTACGCATGTGATGCTCATTTGTTTTTGTTTTTTCAGATGGTGCCCTACAGAGACTCCAAAGTAACCCACCTTTTCAAAAACTACTTTGACGGTGAAGGCAAAGTCCGAATGATCGTCTGCGTCAACCCGAAAGCGGACGACTATGAGGAGACCATGGTAAGGCAGCACCAGTGCCCCGACACAAAGCTGACTCCCACTGGGATGAATTCAATATTTCTAGGGGAAATATTATTTAAAATTTACTTTAATGACCTTTTTAACCACATTATGATGGTAATATTTTGTTGTCTTGTATTTGAGGCTTCCTACCCCCTATCCCCGCCCACATTCCTGTGGTGCTTATTCAAAACATTCCACACACTTGAGATTCAAAAGTGTCAGACATTTTCTCAATAAAAATGTTAAGAGCTGTTGAACTTTGTGGTGCAGCAGGTGATGCGCTTCGCAGAGATGACCCAGGAGGTGGAAGTGGCTCGGCCCATTGACCGGCCAATCTGCGGTCTGGCAGCCGGGCGCAGGCACCGGAACCAGGCCTTCAAGGAGGAGCTGACGAGGAGGCTGGAGGAGCGAGGAGGGGCCTCTAATATCGGTAAGGGGGAGCCGCCCGGGTAAGGGGGGGTCGTCAAGTAGGTACTAGAGAACAAGGAGCATTAGACTGCAGGGGGCTCACCCGAAAGGAGGAGGACGATACAGAAGCCGCTCTGATCAGTAACATTTACACATAAAAGGCCCTCATGTGGACAAGGCGATTTACCAAGTGATGAGTGCGAGGGACATCTCTGCTCCGTGGAACAAACTAAAGACGCTCCGGAGATCTGGAGTTGAACAGTGTGAGCTCCGTCACATCAAGTTGTGATAAGGGACGGTCACTCTAGGAGTCTGGTACACCCGCAGTCGACAGGGATGGGCCTTTTATTAACCCTGCTAAAACGGATTGAGATTAAATACATGGTCTATTGCCAGCGGGGCTTTGAAATATTTTTTATGTTAACAATGTGAAAAAATACTTAACATTAACATACGACATACAAACATAAAACAAATAGATATAATTAAAAGTGTGATTAGTCAGCTTTTGTATACATCTTACCAAATTATTCCTGTTTTACTTTACTAAACTTAAAGAGAACTCGAGGCAGAAGGCCAAGTAGTAACGTGACTAAAAATGGAACACTATTTGTGGATCTGTGGATTGGACTTGAACACAGCTGTACATGATTCATGTGTGTTTGCTCCCCCAGTGGATGACCCAGTGCTGCTGACCCAGCTGCTGGAGAGCCTGCCACCACTGCCCCCCTGCACTCTGGTGGACCCCACAGATGATCAGACACTGCCGCACCTTATCCAGGTCCTGGAGAAGAGACGCCACATTCGCCTGATGATGACCGAGCAGTTCAATAAGACTGGTACTCCCGTTTGTTTTCACTCTGCTGTGACGAGTCTGAGGCTCAGGGTGTTGGAGCAGAACTAAGAAGAGCTTCCCCTACAGCTACCTTCTGAAAATACACTGTCAAGCTTTTAAAAAAAAAAAATCATAATAAGACCCTATAATCATATACTAAAATAGCCAGGGTTTCTCAGGAGTGTATTCTCGACAAATGTGGCAGGGCTGGTGTTCTGCTCAAAGACTGCAGGGGGCAACAAACGCTTCAAACACCACAAACCTTTTTGCAGTAGTCCAATTATTAGTTGCTGTAAATGAAAGCAAGTTTGATTTCAACGATCATGAAATGTAAAAATGTATTCAATGCACTCAAACTAAACAAGATGCATCTTCTGCATCTGCAGCAACAATTAATCTTATTGTGATTTGTTGACTAAAAAGTCTTCATTTGATTATAACATTATCTGGACCTTATAGATTCGAACACAAAAAAAAATATTAACTAAGATGCTGGTTTTATTGAATTTTTAAATGTAAAAAATAAACTATTTCTGGTTGCGTTGCAACACCGAAATTTACCCATTGTGTGACCAAAAAGGCTTATCTTATCTTTTTTTCATTCATGTAATTTGTTTGGAAAGATTCTCTGGCCTTTGGCCACCATATTTCAACTTTTATTGGGTTGATAATGTGTATAAAAAGCCTTTGATTAGTCGATTACTAAAATAGTTGTTTGTTTGCAGCAATATGATTTACTCTGGTGAAGATAGACTAGGACAGTGCTGTTGTGGGAAGAAGGGTTTGACTGTTAAAAATGTCACCACATAGATCTTCTGCCATCTTTTAATACTTTTTGCATCTAAAGGCTTCATGGTTCATTTTTCCCTCTTTCCTCAGCGTTCACCATCAGGTCCATGCTGGACCAGCTTGGCTCTCAGGTCAATGCCAAGGAATCTCTAATCTACAACCAGCAGAGCCGACTGGGCGAAAAAGAAAAGCTCATCCTCAATCAAAGGACTGAGATCGAGCACTTGGAAAAGAAATCCAAGACCCTGGAATATAAAGTAACTTTAGCTTTAGTGCAGCGCAGACTCTGCACATGTAGAGAAGAAGGTCTAAATGTCTTGTGTTGTTTAGCTTGAAATCCTCCAGAGGACGACAGACGTGTACGAGCAGGACAAGCGCTCGCTAAAGCAGGAGCTGGAGACCCGTGAGCAGAGGCTGCAGAAGGAGCTGGCTGAGCGCAGGCACATGGAGCAGCGCATGCAGGGCGTGGTGGCCGACACCAAGCACAAGTGGGAGAAGGAGTGTGTAAGTAGTGCCCCCTTTTACTCTCCACACGAGGCAGGGTCATATTTGAGCAGTTACATCCCCTACTATATATTAACTAGGGCTGGGCAATAAATCAAAAATAATTTGTGCTTTTAATAACTAAAAACATGAAACATCTCTAAATTGTCTAAACAGATTGGCCTTTTCTACTTGATAAGAGCTGCCTGCATCTGCCTTGTTGTCAGTTCTTTTCTTACAATATTGTTGTTATTGCATCCAGTCGACTGCTTTTTCAAGGCGGTCGGTGTAGTCCCTCAGTTGTTATCTGGACAGAGTTTTAGACCCATGATCCTCTGCTCTGTCTCCAGACGAGGCGAGTGAATGCAAAGCAGATGGAGCTGCAGAACAAGCTGTGGGTGAAAGATGAGAAGCTAAAGCAGCTCAAAGCCATCGTAACCGAGAGCAACAGCAACAGTGGAGTGCAAGAGCGCCCCCAGAGGCCATCTAGGGACAAGGACCACACTGCGGGACAGAAGAGGTCTGCCTCTCCCTCTCCAATGCCTGTGAGTATTCTTCTATGACAAGTTCAAACTCCTCCCCCCCTCCTGGAGGGATCAGAGGAGACCGACTGAGACCGACTGTGTTTGTTTCATCTCTGCTCAGTCACATGAGTTAAGGATGTCACTATGTTGTAGCCTGTCTCTGTTATTCATGATGCTACATCCAAAAATAGCGCACCTCCGTGTATAACGACCTGGTCGTTCAGCACATTATCCAGTCACCAGTAACTTTGTAGAACTAGGGCTTCAGGATCAAGGAGATTGCCCTGTAGATCCGAGCTGCTTCTGTCCTCAAATAAAGATGACGCGGCACACTTGTTACTGCATTTATTTTCTTTGGGTTTGGTCATTCCCGCTTATTAAACATTGTAATTTTGCTTGTCTTTCAAATGGGCTAAACTGCATGGGCACTAATGCTGGCTCTATCATGTCTATTATCATGTGTGTGTTCATTTGCTTTGCCACTAAGCTTGGGCACCGTTCCCTTTCAAGAGCACAAACAGACTCTGTTCTCCCCCACAGCGCTCCCACACTAGAGCAGAGCAGATCTCTCCTCCCCCGTCCTCCTCCTCCTCTCCCTCCTCCTCTCCCTCCTTCTCTCCCCCCTCGTCCCAGCGCTCTGTGGCCTCCTGCATCTCTCAGTGGGAGCAGAGGCGTCCGGTAGAGGCACAGGGCACTCCTCCCCAGCACAGGAGCGACACGCCCACCTGCAGCAGAGTGGGCCGCAGGAGAGGTCAGCGCTGGGCTCCGGGCTCTGAGATCCCATCACCTCTCTACGCTCTGGGCCTCGAGGCAGGCGTCAGGGTCAGTGTCTTACTGTGGATGCATCCACTTTTTTTTAGACTGGTTCTTAGGCTGTAGTTTGTAGTTTTATACATCGCTTTCACACCTTCTGTCACTACAGTTATTTTACTGCTAAATAATGTAATTTTAGATCGTACAAACAAACGCTCATTCAGTTCTAGAGCTGCAACGATTAACAAGTCAAGACTAGTCGACTATATCAAATTATTGCAGTAGTATTTTGATCATGATAATTGTAATTGTTATTTTTATTTCCAAATCTCTGTTTTGAAGCTTTTATTTGGTTGATTATGTATTGTACAATAAGAATAATGGCTGACCTGTCGACTACTAAAATAATCAGCCCTTTTACGGCAATGGTCAAACTACTACAACTAGTAAACCCTAAATACACAGTATCATATAACAAATGCAATGCTAAATTGCTTATCTTCTTGTACTACTTGAAAACAACATCTCCCACTTGTACAAAGTAAATGGACATGCAATAAATACTATAGTAATTATCTTGACGGGCTTGGCATCGATTAGTTCAGAGTTTCGATCAAAACTGAACTCTCATATTAATATGCCTTTTTATATTAAAGACAGCAACATTATTAAATACAAATGTTGTAATTCTTCTCTAGCTAGAAGCATTCAAACCCCATAATTCCAGTTATTTGGTTGATTGTATTTAAAAAGTGTCACTTCCCACACTTTTAGATTCATTAGATTCGATTAGATTACTTGGGCCCTTTTTGGTTGCATTGAGTCTGTTTCCGCGCTCACACGGTCGGTCGCCGACGCGTCATCGCTAACGCCAGTGTCTTTATTATTTTACTGCCGTTTCCTGTTACACATCCCACTGAACCAGCCCCTGTCGTTCTTTGCATGCACATCCTGGTGATTTTTCTTTGCATGTTCTGTTTTCTCATAAGCTCAGAAGTGTATTACTGGAGAACCGCAGTTACACCAATCACAAGTCTGATATATCGCGACTGAAAACGTCACGATAAATGATGATATTGAAATATAAACCCTAAAGCAAGACAAATGCCAGTAAAATGTTTTGTAACATTTTGATTCTGTGAAATAAATAATCTAAAAAACAAGTCAAATGCACAGACTCTGGAGCTGTTGGTTCTCCAGCAGTGCACTTCAAACTGACCTTTCACACGGCCCTTGTCACTTGGTGAATCATTTGTGGTGTTTCTCTGCACTGGAATCAGCCCGTCCCTGTGCACCCCACACACCGGCGCTCTCACTCGTGCGGCGCAGACAAGTGGGTGGACCACAAGCCCAACACAAACCTGGAGCTGGACACTGTCATGCAGCCCGTCATTCCCAACGCCATCACGGTGGCCAGCCCCAACGAGAAGGTCCTGTCCAAGTGCCACAAGTACATGCTCCGGCACCAAGAGCTGGCCTCGGACGGAGAGATCGAGACCAAGCTCATCAAGGTACTCCTCCTCTCAACGGAGGATTCTACTGTGAACAGGACCCGGGCTGCACGCCGCCCGGGCTGCACGCCACCTGGGCGGAAAATCTAGGGCAGCAAGAATTCAGAACTTGATACGACTTTAAAGCCGTAGTCGTATTTTCATAATCGTAATGGTCATTTTGACTGTATAAACTCATATATTGTGGCTTTATTCAATCAAAAAAATCTTTCAGATTTATTTTTATTTGTAAATGTTCTCCATCTTAAAGCCTTCAGTCACAATATTTCCACCTTTTATTTGGTTACAAATGTATCTAAAAAGACTCAATGTACAATAGAAAAGATCATTTGACTTGTAGAAAAAGACTAGTTAATGGTTAGTTGCAGCTGCAATCTGCACCAGAGTGAGACTAAACCTGAGTTATAGCAATTAAGAAGTTGCAAAAATATATAAATTTATAATGATCTAATTTTAGGGCTGGATAATACGACAAAGTGTCACTTTTATTGATCGATCACGGCTTTCGATCAAGACCAAAAGCTCAAAGTATTTCATGAACAGTTTGAAGCTCGATCTGGATTTAAAAATCAAATTAACTGAATGAAATGGAGAAAACTAAATGAAATCAATTGGACAGCCACACTGACACTCGAGAAGCTTATTTGTCAGTAAAGTTGTAATTGTGCTCACTGTGTTTTCAGGGCGATGTTTTCAAAACCAGGGGCGGAGGACAAGCCGTTCAGTTTACAGACATCGAAACGCTGAGACAGGAGAATCCTACAGCACCCACGTAATGTAGCCTCGAATATTACTGCACAGCCTAAATATCATGGGTTGGATCTAATTTCGCTTTTCTTTTTCAGTCGAAAGAGGCGATCGGGGTCGGCAGAGTCGGTAGAACTGGATGACAGAGAAAATAAGGTAAATGTGAGTGCATCTGAATGTACAAAAAACAGAACTCTGACTGGCAAACTCCCTTAAACTTCACAAAGACCTGTCCATTTGAATGGCAAACAGACTCTTAAATATTTGGGTGTAGTAAATATATTTACAATTTATATATTTACAATTTATAACAAATATATTTCAAGCTTTTTCTTTCCTCTTTAAATAAAAGTGGAATCTCATTGTGCCGGTGCTTCAGGTCAAAGGATCAAAACTATAAAAATGAATGTTCTACCAAGACCTCTTATCTATTCCAGACTCTTCCCATTTTAAATACTTTATTTGACAGAACAGCTGTAGTGTGAAATAAGATAATCCTTTATTGTCCACACATGGGGAAATTCATTGTTGCAACGCAGTAGATACAGAGGAAAAGGACAGGTAACTTATAGGAAGTTTAAAAAACACTCTTAATAGAAGAACTCTTATAAACAAAAACTCCAATAGACAAAACCTCATTTCCTAATAAGGAATGGAAGGGAAAAATAAATAAAGATAAAAATAAAATAAAAACAGCTAGTGTTAGACAAGATAATACTACTACTACTAATAATAATGGATGGGAGAGACATTCAGCAAATGGATGAGGAATGTAACCCACACACTTCATATTTAGGACTGATGAGCTGGTTTGTGTTGGTGGAGTTTGTAGATTCTCTCTTGGTGTCAGCTTCCTTGTTTTGTTCTTGTTACAAAAAAGAAATAAAACTGAATTGTGGTCAAATCTGATTTAAACCTGTAATAACTATTTGATCTTTTCCCATGTAGCCCCCAGTGACCAGTTCAGGCCCTGCATATCAGAAGTAAGTACAATATTCAAATGCACTTCAGCAGCAGCACCCTTATATTACAGTACAAACATTATTATACTTTAATCTAAAACTTTGTTTCAAGTGTAAAAAATGTGTGTCCAGTTTACATACGCTGTAAACTATATTCAGTATATTTGTTCTGTTTTTAATGTTTTTAACTCTGCAGTTGTCCATGTGTTGCTCACTTAATATCAGTGCTAAGCACATACAGCACACTTCAGAAAACGCTCTAATCAGATGCAGAATAGTAATCTCATTTTCACCTTGAGAGTTACTTAGAATAAATAATGAAAATAAATGTGGTACAAACCCCTAAACTCCGCCCACAACCTTGCTTCAAGTTCAGCTGCTGCTTGCAAAGTGTTTTTTAATGGGAATAAATAAATAAAAATTGTTTTTTGAAGGCGAAGGAAGCCCTGAGCTGCTGACCACAGCTGGACCTTTTCTCTGCTCCAAAGGACGTGTGCCATAAACTAATGAAGTTTACTGTTTTTTACTTCATTTTAGATTTTGAAGAATGTTTTAGAAATGTAGATTCATGTTTTGGGTTTGTTAAAACTTTGACTGGGAAAAAAAAATGGCTTCATGTAAATATTGGATATATCTGTAAATATTTTGATGAGATTAAATTTTATTCAGACTAAAAGTCAAATCGTGTGTGTCTTTTGAGTCTTTTTACTCATAATTTAAATCCTTAGCTCAGCTTCTCTTCCTCCTCGCATCATTTGAGTTAGTCAGATCTGTGGAGAGGCGACCCTGTTCTTTCTAAATGAATATTTGTGGCGCAGCAGATACTAAGTTGTAGTTCACATTTTGAACAGCAGGTAGAAGCAAACAACTGCTCTAAACCAGGGGTGTCAAACTCATTTTGGGTCGCGGGCCGAACATAACGTAAAACATATAAAATAAATAACTTTATAAAGCCTACGCTGTTTTTGAAGCAATTACTGGATCAATTAAAAGAAATTACAAACACTTTTGTTCTCATGAACTGAAATGTATTCAGAAAAACAAGTGTAATTTCACCAACACTGAGCTTCAGTTTATGTCATAAGAACTTCAGAGTTGATCTACAGAGAGAAACATTTAGTCATGGGTATTTGGAACTGAAAAATATTGTATTTGACTTCATAACAAAATAAACTACTCAAGATTTAAAAAACCTTTTAAATGTACTAACTAACATTTCCACGTCTGTGTAGTTCTCTGTAGTTCTCTGTAGTTCTGTAGTTCTCTGTAGTTCTCTGTAGTTCTCTTTACACCTGAACTGACTCACCACTAAATAAAAACACACGTGGAGCGTTTAAGGAGGTTAAGTTATGAGCCACAGTTTCCATCAAACCAAACTCTTTTCTCAAATTGTGGGCCAAATATCCTGTACAAAATAAAACAATAAAAAATATAAGAAATAAATAGCTTTCTTACTAGTAATAGTTGTGGAGACTGTTGCGCAAATGTGCAGCAGGTGAAAAACTGCTCATTTCTGATGTGAAATGTTCATATCACAGACATGTTTCTGCACAAACTCAATACAAGCTCAATATTTTCATAGTTTAAGTTGATCTTAGTGACAAATGATTCATGTAGTGACTCAAATGAGGTCATTGTGTTGTGTTCAGTCACATTAGTGTGGACACAGTCATGTTCAGACTTTATGTCACCGACCGCCTCGAAAAAGCAGTCAATATTGGAAGAAAAGATGCAGATGCAGGCAGCTCTTATAAAGTAGAAAAGGCCAATCTGTTTAGACAGTTTAGAGATGTTTCATGTTTTTAGTTATTAAAAGCACATTCATTTAATTCTTATATTTAGCAAATTCTATATTCATAAAAGTAGTATCCCCTTTTTTCCCTGTTATCAAACAAATTGAGTCATATTTGCTCACCATTTCAAAAAGTTTAAACAAAAAAGCCATTTCCACCTATGAAAACTGTATTTGAATGTTTTTGATTTATAATTGTAATATGCCCCCCCCCCCCCCCCCCCGGCATTCCTTTTAACTGTTTGTGCTATGTCATGAATGTAAAATATAATTTGTATAAAGAATTTTGTCAATAATAAAAAATAAAAAAAAAATGTAAACACTATTACATGATATGATATATTATATTATATATAGATAAGCCTACTCAAGCCACTTACCCAGTATTTGGTATCTTTGTAAGAAAGCGTGTGTAGTCTCTCTAGCATGTTTGATGGTATTTCACCTCAATTATGACACAGTCTTGGTCACGAATAATGGATAAGGACATTCTCATCTGCCTTCCTCTCAGCAGCTTTACGAAGAAGTCCTGCAAGTGTAGAAGTACAGTTAGAGCCAGAATTTGAAAGAAAAAGCGCAACACATTTTCATGATAACAAATAGGCCTACGACCGACTCTTCAAATTAAGTGTTCTTAGCGTCTGGTGTGGCCAGTAGACATACACTTTCATGATTATTTTCTAACTTGGTGATGGATACATTTACCGGTATTGATGTATAGCAGGCACAGACAGTCCAGCCCCCACCCTAGTCAGCAGTTTTTATCATGATTTGATAATAGATAAGTATTGCGATCCAAAATCAATATTATTATCATAATCATTGAAAGATATTGCTTCATCGTGCATACCTGCATCCTTTGACTCTGCTTGTATGAGTTTATCCTTATGGCGTTTCCTTTGTCCAGTAACATATTTGTCAGGTTTTCTGCAGATTATGCACACTTCAGGGAGGACATGAGACTGTGACGGGGTGATGATGTGGACGACTTTTTCCTCCACTTCGGTCCTAACTTTGAATGAAGTCTCTTGGTGAAATAATGGCAGGTTCATCTTCAGTTATTGTCCATTTGGTTGACCCAGCCTTTTGGTACCGAAGTTGAGCACTGGCTATGCTTTTTTTCAGTGGCGGGCCGTGGGTCTGGGACCTCGTTCTGAGGTTCTGCATAGACCCGCCCATAGGACCTGCCTCTCAATATTGGTAATCCAATCAAAAGACGTGCACGTGCTACACCCCGCTGCCTCACGAAAGTCAGAATTCCAATATGGCGGCGACCGAGACCGGTCCCGCTGATACAGCTCAGGCAATGATTTCTCTCTTGGATCCAAATCCGCTCTCTTGTCCCTAACCCTAACCCAGTGTCTGAAGCGTATCGAGGGCCGCCATATAATTATTGTGTTTTTGGGCCGCCATGAGGGCCGCCATATTGGAGCCAAATCTGACGGAAGTCAGAATTGGCTCCAATATGGCGGCCCAAAAACACAATACCTGCCTACACCTGCTGCTGGCTCCTGTGTAACAGCAGCAGATGTACAATAGCCAACTCTGAAGCTGATTGGTTAACCCATCATTTTCATTTCCATTCACTTTATGCTACAAGTGCCTTTCCTGTTGAGTCTGAAGGCCGGAGGGCAGATTTTAGACCCCTGGCAACACATGATGGCTGAATATGATTGGATAAAAGATCTAACATAAAGACCAGACCTCCAAATCTCAACCTGGGGCTGGAAGCAGTGCAACAAGAGGAAAGCTATGAAATGAAGAGTATAACTCTTATTCTGGGGAATAATTTTATAAATATTTGTGGGAAAAAACATATTTTGTATATTCTGATTATGTTTAGGCCAGCAGAGAAGGCCTTGCTGGTCCTGAAGGCCCATCACTGTATAAGGCCCATGGCAGCAGAAGAAAGACAAACAACAAAGAGCTCTGTGTCACGAACAGCAGAACGGAACCAATTACGGAGCGGGAGACAGGCAAAGAATTTAACAGCCTTTAATCAAAAATAAGACAGAAAAATACAAAATCTTCAGGTAAAGGTCAGGTCCAGTATCCAGCTGTGACGGAGAGCAGGCGAGAGTCGTAATCGTAAATCCTTTCCAGGTTCGGTACACGGGTAAACAGCAGTATCAGGGATCAGGCAGAAAGAGAAACACAAGGCAGTCCAGGGTCGATAACGGCAAACAAGAATAACAAAGGTCAGGCAGGAATCAGAGTCAAAAAGTCAAAACAGAGGATCAGAAAAAACACTCAAATGCTGGGGATAACAGGGCAATCACAGACAATCTCGCTAAGAACACAGGAACACACACACTAATATACGACACCCAGTGATTAGCAATGAGGTCCAGCTGTGAGTGAGCAGAGAGACAGAAGGGGCGGTAACCAGAGGAAGAACAAGAAGGGAGGAGGAAACAAAGAGGAGCAGAGGAAAAAGACAGAAAAACTTCTAACCCCAAAACAGATCATGACACTCTGTCCTGTTTAAAAACACTTCTGCCTGTCAAGTGTGATGTGACTGAAGACAATGGAGCTATCGACCCATCAGCAATTTAATAATATTTAAATAAATGTAGGGCCCTTGTTGGAGATTGTCCGCAGATAAAATGCTCATGTTTTGAATGATTTTATTCAGTTTTCTATTTTATATTGTATTTAACCTGTATTTTTTATTGATGGATTTATTGACATTTTATTCTGATATTCTTTACTTGTTTTATGTGTATTCTATCAACACAGGGTGCCCATGAAAAAGAAAGCTTCTCTCATTAAGGTCTTCTCAGAACAGCACTGCATTTGGCCTGATTATTTCTCAAGTAATTTCTCAAGAACAAACTCTTTCAATTTAATTATTTTATGCCTTTTAATGAATTCAAAGCGCTGGTTAAAATATCAGTGCACTTTCTTTGCATGGTTTTATCCGATTTTGTATTTGTAAGAGTTTTTATATATTTGTTACTTTTATTGATTGTTTTATTGGATGTTTTATTGGCATTTTATCTGTATATTCTGTTTGTTCTATTTGTTCATTTACAGGGCACTCTTATGGGAGCTTGCTCTCAAGGCCCTCGCTGTATTAATAAAGGGTTTTAATATATATTATGTTTTGAGACAACTGTTTTGGCATTGCCAGTTTAAATGGTGATAATTATTTCATTTAGTTTATTCCCTAATGTTGTGTTTGAAGTAACAATGAGGAGTGAAGACTTTTAAAAGACAAATTAGCAGCATGACTATTGCTTGCTTGTTTCAAACAAGATATCGTCTGTACCGGTAATTCACTATAAATACATATGTGCGTGTGTGTGCGTGTGCGTGTGCGCGTGCGTGTGTGTGTGTGTGTGTGCGTGCGTGTGCGTGTGTGTGTGTGTGTGTGTGTATATCTGTATATATGAATATCCTTCTTATAGTATGTATATATGTATAGCCTTCATTACCCACTGAAATAAAGTGCATCGTTGAGGTAAAAATGTTCACCTCCAGACTTACGTTCTGGCTGAAGAAGAACATCAAATCTGTATCCACCTGTAAATGTTCTGAAAGTGCATGAGCGATATAATGCATGAGTGAGGAAGAATGAGCAGTGCAGATCTGTATATTTACCACTGATTAATTTAGAAAAATGGAAATGTGTTTTAATGTCTTTTATATCTGTAAAAAAAAAAAAAGAGTTAAGAATGGGAGTAGAAAATTAACACTGGCCATGAACATCGCATCGGCTACGAGCTTTGTTTTGTAGCTATGTATGATTGCATTGTCCCTGTCAAATAAATATATACATATATAAATTCTGCATGAAGGCTGAAAAAATAAGGCTAATTCTGTTCACGTTTCTAAAGATTAGACGTTAATTAGAAATACAGGCAGTATTTTAACAACATAGAGTGTTAATTTGTCTATGGTTAATTTAATTTGTATAAATTGATCAGCGGTGTCAGACTTTTCACTCCATTCAGCGTGTTTTGCAGGTATATGGGACGTGCACGTGGGAGACCCAGGTTTGAAACTCTCCCTTGTGTGTTGTTCATCCATAAAAGTCAACACATGCTGTGCTGCCCGGTGGTGGAGTGGTTAAGGCACAGCACACATATGCCAGGCTCCAAGTGCAGCCGGCCGCAGTGTCGGGAGTTTGAATTCTGACTCTGACAATTTACTGCATGTCCTCCTTTTATGTGTTTAACCGCACATAAAAAATAATCAAATAAAAGTATCAAACCAGTCAACATTATTTTCCTTTGGAAAATCTTTATCTTCACTTTAGTTCAGTGTCTGTGATGTCTTGAGTCCCCACTTGACTTAGTTTATGTTCTTGAGAGTGAATGACTCACACATTAACCTCCATTTCATAATCACCACTGCCTGAGCTCAGCCAAGCACACAGTCTGTCCATCTACTCACAACAGAACCAAGCACACAGTCTGTCCATCTACTCACAACAGAACCAAGCACACAGTCTGTCCATCTACTCACAACAGAACCAAGCACACAGTCTGTCCATCTACTCACAACAGAACCAAGCACACAGTCTGTCCATCTACTCACAACAGAACCAAGCACACAGTCTAAGTCTGTCCATCTACTCACAACAGAACCAAGCACACAGTCTGTCCATCTACTCACAACAGAACCAAGCACACAGTCTGTCCATCTACTCACAACAGAACCAAGCACACTCTCTGGTCTGAACCTCCACACTTCCATTTCACTGCCTTATTCAGGCAGTGAAATGGTGGAGTGGACATCACGAGTTTTGAGGTGTGGGTGAGTCACAAGAGTGAATGAGTAATACATTTAACAGTAAAGTGTTGCAGCTCCGTTAAAACAGAAGGTCATTAGGCCAAAGCCCGCCTCCCCATGTGTGGTGCACCCAAAATATGTCACCACATTGTTTTTAGTTATATTATTATTTGGTAATTTGGTATTTTACAGTAATTAAATATTTATGTTATTTTGGTAGGTTAATACTAAGACATTAACTTAGACATAGTATGTGTCATAATTAAGTGCTTTCCTGATTTTTGTAAGTTGGATTAGTGGGGCGGAACCTTTGTGCAGAAGGTGTTGCACCAGATTGGGTTTTGACGGCGGAACTTCCTGTTTACGTCAAACGTGATCTGGACATGAAAAGCAGCACCTCGGTTCATCCTTTCTTTTGCTTTTCTACAATATTTTCAGGTCGGTACACGGTGCAAACCACCAACACATAGCACTATAAGGTCATTACTTAAGGTTTCATCAGTAGTTTGTACTGTTGTGATGTTGCCTGGTACATTTCGGCTTGTATTTGCAAGTTAACTTTCAAATAAGCAGTAAAGTAACATGCGGCCGAAATCCCGCGAGATTTCAAAGCCGAAACATCGCGGGATTTCGGGAAGTCCGGTTTTATGGTTTTGATTCAGCTTTATAAGCATTTATATGTAAAGTATTTTATTTTTGTAACTTAGACAAAGAGTTTAGGCATTTGTACAGGAGTTTATAAGACACACTTTACATTTGAGATGCTTTATATTTGTAGTAATGTAAATTAACCTTTGACAGTTTGAGAGAGTACATTTTTTCGTGTTTAATGTCCACGTTGTAAGCCAGTTAATATTATTGTACCAGAACAGTGGTATTTGTGTTTTATCTAAAATGTGAATTAAAAGAAAATGTGTCACTTAAAGCAGGGAAAGTATATGCGTGACATAATGTGACAATGTATTGTACAACTGCACAATAATTGTACATTGTATTATTATTTTTGTTTAAGAACAATTAAAAAACGTGATCTGGACATGAAAAGCAGCACCTCGGTTCATCCTTTCTTTTGCTTTTCTACAATATTTTCAGGTTACAATTCCTGCTACGGCAGTCCCACCTTGGGGCCCGTAACAGATCATGGGGGCTCGTCCGGGATCAGCACACCATCTGTCCATGGGTCACTGCTGATCTAGTGATACAGAACGTTGGGACCACAACGACTGCATGTTCCGGTGCCAGGGGTGATCCAGTGTGCAGCAAAGGGGCCAGTGACCAGTGAAGAAAGGGTACACCAGCCTACAGAGTGCAGCACTGCAAACCCAAGCGTCCGAGACCAGCAGTATGTCGGCCGACGAGAGAAAAATACTAGTTTGGAACATTAAGAAAAAGCTTCACCTGCTAACAGCCACTGAAGCTCATATCATCGTAACAACTTTAGGTGATATTGAAGGACTTGATGCCACAGAGTTAAGCCAAGATGATGAAGAAAGCTGTGTTGAGTACCTCACCATGTACTTGACATGCCAAG
Organism: Eucyclogobius newberryi; assembly: GCF_026437365.1. Lineage (NCBI taxonomy): Eukaryota > Metazoa > Chordata > Actinopteri > Gobiiformes > Gobiidae > Eucyclogobius > Eucyclogobius newberryi. Next base: position 38,777,140 of record NW_027316167.1, read on the forward strand.
CCATCCTGGGACGGGAGGACCAGGGCTTGCCATTACTAAAGAGACTTGAAGACATCATAGATGGGGCCATCGCCAGTCGCAGTCAAGATTCTGTGCTTTTAGGAGCTGAGGCAAGTGGTAGTGAGCAGGCCACTCCCCAGCAACAAGCAAGCACCAGGGACACAGACATGCAGACATTACTCGCCCGTTATGAGAATATTCAAAGTCAAATTAACCAAGTCCTGTCTGGTGCAGCCTCTCCAGGACAAGAGAGACTCCACCTATCTCCAGTTAATACGCGTCATTCCATTAGTCAGCAGGCAACACCAGTCCTACAAGCAGCAGGTGGGCCACTTGTAGTTGATAACTCTCCTTTTCACAGTGTTCCAAGTCACAGTGGTGAAAGCATGATAGCTATGAAAGATTTGCCACTGCTGTCTCGTAAAGAGTTTAAGATTCACGGAGGAATGATAAGTGATACAACATCTGAAATAAGTTACAATAGCATATGTAAACAAATTGATGAGGGTCTCAAAGAAAATCACACTCAAAATGAAGTAATCAGAGGAGTACTCCGTGCGATTAAGCCAGGCAACTTTCGTGAAATGCTGACAATAAAGGATGATATCACAGTCACAGAGTTTAAAAGTTTCCTGCAGTCTCACTTAGGTGAAAAGAGTAGTACTGGACTTTTTCAAGATTTGATGTGCGCAAAACAACATGAAAATGAGACACCTCAGCAGTTCCTATACAGAATGATTGGACTGAAACAAAAGATCCTTTTCTCACTAAGACAACCAGATACAGTAGTTAGGTATGATATGTCCACAATCCAGTGCATATTTCTCAACACTATATGTCAGGGAATAGGAGAAAAGCATGAAAGTGTTCGCCAAGACCTAAAAACACTATTAGGAGATCCCACTGTTAGTGATGACGCACTTCTCCGCCAAGTAATAAAAACTACAACAGAGGAGAGTGAAAGAAAGCGCAGACTTGGTCGTAGTGGTTTCACAAAAGTGGCTCAGGCACATGCCACTAACACTGAGCAGAGCAAAGAAAAGGACAATGTCAGTGTGAACCAGATTAACAAAGACTTGACACTACAGAGACTCAGTGCCCAAGTCGAAGCACTCACTCAGGCTATGGAAAGTCTAAAAGCAATAACGGGTCTTGTTCCAACTCCTGAAAGGAAGGAGGCTGTGTTGAAAGTGCAAAGACCCAAAACCTGTCAACAATGTGCTGCTCAGGACAGTCCAAACTGCAACCACTGTTTTGTCTGCGGAGAAGGAGGTCATCGCGCTGTGGGGTGCTTAAAGAGGACCAAGCAGTCGGGAAACTGGAGGCGGTCAGGGCAGAGGGACCACCCCTGATCGACTACACTCAACTGTCCCACACAAAGAAAAAGAGAGATAAGTCAAAAACAGACAAATGTAATGCCAGTTCACAGGAGACTGTTGACACTGAAAAGCCACGTGGGTTAGTTGCTCCATTAGTTGGCCGCCAATCACACCTCAAATGCATGATGGCAGGTTACCTTGTGACTGTAGTATTAGACACGGGGGCTGGGGTGAGTCTTATAGACCATGCATGGTTAAATAAGTATTTACCAGGTCAACAGATCAGACCTTTAAGTGAACTGATGGACGATGATCTCAATGTGAGGGCGGTCACAGGTGATTCAGTACCGTATGATGGTTGGGTAGAGGTAGTAGTCAACCTAGAAGGTAACAATGACCCAGACCTATCTATACGTGTACCCTTCCTTGTGAGCCGCCTCCAGATTGAAAAACCCATTGTAGGGTTTAATGTAATACACGAGTTCATCAAAGACAATGGGGGGAACTACAAACTCATAGAACTTATTGGTAGAGCTATGGGAATTGAGATTTCTGCTGTGCATGCCTTTGTAAGCTTTATCCAGACACAAACGCGTCCAGTAAATGAGCCTGCTACTGTTAAAGTAGGGTATAAAGGTGTTACTGTATACCCAAGTCAAGTTGCTTACATTAAATGTAGAGTTCCAGAGAGTGTTAGTTCCACAGAGTCACTTGTATTGTTTGAGCCTGTACTTGACAATGTCCACCTTGAACAACTTAGTGTTGGAGCAGGGCTTTTAGAAATACAAAAGACAGAGAGACCATATGTCAGAATACCTGTTTCAAACTATTCAAAACAAAGTGTGACTCTGCCCAGCTCAATAGTTTTGGGTTCTATTGAGCCTATTGCCAAAATAGTTGAGACGGACAACCTCAAGGACATTTGTGAAGCACCCATTTTTATCCACTCTGTTGACTCTGTGTCTAAGTCCAGCCAAGACCAGGAGCTACCGAAGACAGCTCGCTGGGACCCTCCAGTCGACATTAGTCACTTGACACCTGAGCAACAGAGTGAGGTGAAACAAATGTTATTTGAGGAGTCTGGTGCGTTTGCTCAAGATGACGGTGACATTGGCAATATTCCCACTTTACAAATGACTCTTAATCTCAAAGATGCCACTCCAGTACAGCGTACTTACACAGCTATTCCTAAACCATTGTACAAAGAGGTCAAAGAATATATTCAGGATTTACTTGCAAGGGGCTGGATAGTGAAATCGAAGTCACCCTTTTCTGCGCCGGTTGTATGTGTGCGAAAACGAGATGGTACTTTAAGACTTTGTATTGATTACAGACTATTAAATCAAAAGACAGTGCCAGATCGCCACCCACTTCCACGTATCCAGGACCTCCTTGACACCCTAGGGGGCCACAGCTGGTTTAGTATTCTCGACCAAGGTAAAGCTTACCACCAGGGGTACATGGCCGAGGGATCCCGCCACATGACTGCCTTCATCTCACCCTGGGGACTTTATGAATGGGTTAGGATCCCCTTTGGCCTTAGTAATGCACCTGCTGCCTTCCAGCGCAGCATGGAAGAAATGCTGAACACTCTGCGTGATGACTGTTGTATCCCCTACCTGGACGATATACTTTGCTATTCCAAAAGTTTTAATGGACATGTGGAAGCTATGCGCAAAGTCCTAAGAGCATTACAGCAACACGGAGTCAAGCTCCGCCCAACAAAATGTGAACTGTTTAAAGCAGAGGTCAGATACGTGGGTAGGCTGGTCTCAGCAAATGGAGTCAGGATTGATCCAAAGGACATTGATGCGGTTAAGTCACTCAGCGAAAAGAAACCGACAAATGTAGGCGAGTTAAGAAAGCTCCTTGGCTTTTTAAGCTATTACCGTGTTTATATTCAGGACTTTTCCAGAATCGCTAAACCAATGTATGGTCTGTTGCAAGTTAAAGGATGTTCTGAGAGCACTCAAGGGAAAAACAAGAAGGGAAAAGGTGCTCAGCTACCATCCAAGACTCCTATTAACTGGACAGGTGAGCATGACCACACCCTCAAACAGCTCATAGACATTTTAGCCAATCCACCAGTCTTGTCCTATCCCAACTTCGAGCTGCCTTTTGTCCTGCACACTGATGCCTGCGAGAAAGGACTAGGGGCCGTGTTATATCAAAGGCAAAGTGGTAAACTGAAAGTCATTGCATACGGCTCACGAACTTTGACCCCAGCTGAAAAGAACTATTGTCTGCACTCTGGCAAACTGGAGTTTTTAGCTCTTAAATGGGCAGTTTGTGAAAAGTTTAGGGATTATTTGTTTTATGCCCCAGACTTCACGGTGTATACAGACAATAATCCGCTGACATATGTGATGAGCACTGCAAAGTTAAACGCCACGGGACATAGGTGGGTGGGTGAACTTGCTGATTTCAGGTTTAACATCAAATACAGGCCTGGTAAAAGTAATGTGGATGCAGACACTCTTTCACGCCTTCCGCTGGACATTGACAATTATGTTGGGGAGTGCACAGAGGAGTTTAGCAGAGACATTGTTTGTGCCACTTGGGAAGGTAGTGAGGCAGCCAAGAAGAGTGACATTGCCTATGTAGCAGCCCTTAATCTCAACCAAGGCAATGAACCAGACAAATCAGCCTTACCCAGTATTAGCCATGAAGAGCTCGTGAACGCACAAAGGAAAGATGCTACAATAAAAGAACTTATTAAGCTAAAAGGGACAAAGACAATACTAACTGACAAAGACAAACAAACTGCAGATGGATTAGTGAAAAGACTAATGCGTGAGTGGGGAAAATTGGTGATACAGAATGACTTGTTATACAGGGAAGCTGGGGGTAGACAACAGCTTGTATTACCTGCAGAGTACAGACACCTTGTGCTAAAAAACCTCCACAATGACATGGGTCATCTCGGGGCCGAACGAGTAATTTGCCTTGCCCGAGACCGTTTTTATTGGCCCTTTATGAAAAAGGACATTGAGGCCTATGTAACAAGGAAGTGTCCATGTATAAAACAAAAGAAACCTGCCACTCATGTAAGGGCACCTATGGGCAGCATCAGCAGCAGTGCACCCATGGAACTAGTGTCTATTGACTTCATGCACTTAGAAAAGAGCAAAGGTGGTTACGAATATATTCTGGTAGCTGTGGACCACTTTACGCGCTTTGCTCAAGTGTATCCAACACGAAACAAGTCAGCAAGAACAGCTGCAGAAAGACTGTTCAATGATTTTATCCCTCGGTTTGGTTACCCTGCCAGACTGCATCATGACCAAGGCCGAGAGTTTGAGAATGGGCTATTCAAGGGCCTTCAGCAGTTGTCCAGTGTTGGCCGTTCTCGTACGACGCCATATCATCCACAGGGGAATCCAGCAGAGCGATTTAATCGGACTCTGTTGCAAATGTTAAGGACATTGGAGGAAAAAGAAAAATGCAACTGGAAAGACTTTCTGTCCCAAGTCGTTCATGCATATAATTGCACAAAACATGAGGCCACAGGGTTTTCACCGCACTTCTTAATGTTTGGGCGCCACCCCCGCCTACCAGTGGACCTCTTGTTTGGCCTTAAAACAGAGAAAGATAACGAGACACCACAAGGATATGTGCAAAAGTGGGCAAAAAGAATGAAGGAGGCTTACCATATCGCTTCAAACAACAGCCAACAATCCAGTGCCCGTGGAAAAAAATATTATGACCAACAGGTGAGAGGAGTTGTGTTAGAACCTGGCGATCGTGTCTTGGTGCGCAACTTACGTGAAAGGGGAGGACCAGGAAAGCTCAGATCATACTGGGAGCAAACGGTGTACATTGTTAAAGAACAGATCAATGACAGTCCCATCTACAAAGTGTTTCCTGAGAACAATGAGGAAAGAACTAGAGTTCTCCACAGAAACCTGCTCCATCTTGTAAATGACTTACCTGTGAGCATCGCTCAGGAAGACCACAAAGAGACTGTTAAAATAAAAAAGAAACCTCGCAAAGTTCACCAAAATCAGAGTGACAGAGACAGTGGAAGTGACTCATCAGACTCTGAAAGTGACTCTAGGACGCGCTATTGGCTCAGAGTTCCAGTTGTGACAAGGCCACAGAACCGAACAGTCACTCAAACCTTTCCAGCATCATCTCAAGTGGTTGTGCCCGGAGAACAAGTGAGCCAACCACAAGCAGACATTACTAACAGAGGCACTTTGATTGAGGACCAATATCCAAATGAAACTGACCTTGTCCAAAACCCTGAAAATGACAATGAACAAGGAGAACAAATTGAACCTCAAAGAGACACTGAACAAGTTGCAACTCAAATGGACTCAGGACAGGGGGACCAGATGGAGACAGAAGAGTTGTCCCTCAGGAGGTCAACACGAGAGAGGAGGCCACCACAGAGTCTTACTTATAGTTCCCTTGGTCAGCCCTCATATCAATCACAGGGAGTTGTGAGTCATATTGGGCTATGTGGGGTACAAGTTATGCCAGCATGGGGTATGCATCCATTCCAAGTAAATCCTTACAACCCATACCAGACTATGCCTTATACAGTAACTGTGCCTTATGCAATGCCTAGTTTTGTGTATTGAAGGTATATGCATTTATTTTTCATTGAGAGTCAACATAATTGGGGCTTTAAAGTGTCGGGAGCCACCTTTTGTGTTGGGGAGCGTGTGGTGCACCCAAAATATGTCACCACATTGTTTTTAGTTATATTATTATTTGGTAATTTGGTATTTTACAGTAATTAAATATTTATGTTATTTTGGTAGGTTAATACTAAGACATTAACTTAGACATAGTATGTGTCATAATTAAGTGCTTTCCTGATTTTTGTAAGTTGGATTAGTGGGGCGGAACCTTTGTGCAGAAGGTGTTGCACCAGATTGGGTTTTGACGGCGGAACTTCCTGTTTACGTCAAACGTGATCTGGACATGAAAAGCAGCACCTCGGTTCATCCTTTCTTTTGCTTTTCTACAATATTTTCAGGTCGGTACACGGTGCAAACCACCAACACATAGCACTATAAGGTCATTACTTAAGGTTTCATCAGTAGTTTGTACTGTTGTGATGTTGCCTGGTACATTTCGGCTTGTATTTGCAAGTTAACTTTCAAATAAGCAGTAAAGTAACATGCGGCCGAAATCCCGCGAGATTTCAAAGCCGAAACATCGCGGGATTTCGGGAAGTCCGGTTTTATGGTTTTGATTCAGCTTTATAAGCATTTATATGTAAAGTATTTTATTTTTGTAACTTAGACAAAGAGTTTAGGCATTTGTACAGGAGTTTATAAGACACACTTTACATTTGAGATGCTTTATATTTGTAGTAATGTAAATTAACCTTTGACAGTTTGAGAGAGTACATTTTTTCGTGTTTAATGTCCACGTTGTAAGCCAGTTAATATTATTGTACCAGAACAGTGGTATTTGTGTTTTATCTAAAATGTGAATTAAAAGAAAATGTGTCACTTAAAGCAGGGAAAGTATATGCGTGACATAATGTGACAATGTATTGTACAACTGCACAATAATTGTACATTGTATTATTATTTTTGTTTAAGAACAATTAAAAAACGTGATCTGGACATGAAAAGCAGCACCTCGGTTCATCCTTTCTTTTGCTTTTCTACAATATTTTCAGGTTACAATTCCTGCTACGGCAGTCCCACCTTGGGGCCCGTAACACATGGTACAACGAAGAACTGGGTTCACATAAACAAAGAGTTCAAAAATTAGAGACCATTTCGTCGCTCCCACACAGAAGAATCCCTACAAGCGTGGAAAAGCTGCCTACACTCCTATAAGCAGGCTCTTTGTGAGGCCTAAACCAGATACTATTCTAATCTAATAGAAGTCAACAAAAGTAACACTAGATTTCTATCAGCGTTTGACACCATCGACCACAACATTCTACTGCAGAGGTTAGAATGTGATGTAGGTGTCGGAGGAACAGCCCTCAGCTGGTTTAAATCCTGGGCGGCAGTAGCTCAGTGGTAGAGCGCTCTTCTTCGGCGGTTCGACTCCCGGCTCGGTCAGAGCGGTCAGATCCACTGGCCCGCAGGTTGGCGGTGCGATCGCAGCTGCCTCATGTGAATACTGCCGTTGTGTCCTTGGGCAAGACATTTAACCCAACTCTCCCCCCAGTGTCTGCGTATATCTGGGGTGTGAATGTGTGTGTGAATGTGTGACTGGTTCCTTCATGTAAAGCGCTTTGAGTGCCTTGACGGTAGAAAAGCGCTATATAAATGTGACCATTTACCATGACCATTTACCATTTATCTGATAGGTACCAATTTGTTAATGTAAACCAGAGCTCCTCACCTTGTTCTCAAGTAATTTACGGTGTGCCTCAGGGGTCAGTACTCGGTCCAATTCTGTTTACTCTTTATATGTTGCCATTAGGCAACATTATCAGAAAGCATGGCATTAACTTCCACTGCTATGCAGATGACACTCAGCTGTATTTATCAATGAAACCTGATCAGAGCGATCAAATAGACAGACTTAGTGCTTGTGTGAAGAATATAAAAACCTGGATGACACTTAATTATCTGCTTCTTAATCCTGAAAAAAACGAAGTCATTGTGCTTGGCCCTAAACATCTACGAGACACTTTATCTGAGAAGATAGTCACACTGGACAATGTTAGTGTAGCCTCCAGTTCTACTGTAAGAAACTTCAGAGTCTTATTTGACCAGGAGCTCTCATTTAAAGCACATAAAAATCAAGCCTGTAAAATAAGAAGAATCTGGCCTTAGAGCAATGCTGAAAAACGTATCCATGCATTCGTAACTTCTAGGTTAGACTACTGTAACTCCCTGCTCGCAGCTCGTCCTAAAAGCTCTATAAAAATCTTTCAACTGATTCAATGCAGCAGGAAGATTACTAACAGGAACTAAAAGAAGAGAACACATTACGCTCAAGTGCCCTCACTTGCTCCTGTCCAGTTTAGAATCAAATTCAAAATCCTACTCCTGACTCACAAAGCCATAAATGACATGGCCCCATCCTACCTCAAAGATACGATTGTACCATACCATCCAAACAGAGCTCTTCGCTCTCAAAATGCTGGCCTTCTGGTGGTCCCAAGAGTCTCAAAAAGCACAGAAGGAGATAGAGCTACCAAGTTCCTTTGTTATGGAATCAGCTCCTTTCCTTGTTAAAGAAGCCGACACAGTCTCTTCATTTAAGACCAGGCTTAAAACTTTCCTCTTTGAAGTCGCTTATGGTCAGGCCAGTTAGGAACAGAAATATAAACCTACAGTTTCAGCTACGCTGCCCTAGGAGCAACTCTTGGGGAAGTATGGCGGCCTGAGCACTATCTTCTGATAAAGACTACTTATTCTATTAAATAATATTTAATTATTAATTCCTCTTTCAATCGGTTCATTGCCTTTCTTTTACTTTTTCCACTCCCTTCCCTTTGTGATAAAATGTGAATATATGTTTATATTTCTGTGATGTATTTTATCAGCATAATAGTGATATTTTATCTGCATCATTAGTCTAAGAGAAGAACGGGTGTGTGACAAACTGCATTTGTGAAGGGGTCGTAAAGATGGGCCAAAGGATGTTTACCCTAGGGGGGGTGACAGCCCAGAGGAGTTTGGGTAATGTTTACCCAAGGCTTGATCTCTAGGAAAAATACCAGCTGTAAAACAAGTGCCTTGATGTGAAGCTGACCAATGAGAAATGTGACCCGCCTATTCCAGAATATCTAATAAAACCAACCAGCTTTCTCCCAAGCTTGCCACACAAATGTCTGATATTTCTGTGTCGTTTCATATTCTAAGTTGAATTGTGTTCTCGATGTGTTACGGAACAGCATCGGTGTATTGTCTGATTCCATGACATTTTCTGGTCCTTCGAGCCGGATGACCAGCTGCCCTTTGCGGAGATTGACGGGTGAATCGGTGAAAGTCTGTGTGCACAGCAGAAAGAAGTCCACTTTTCCCGTGGCCGCCCATCGCACCTCATTCTCCGCGAGGAGAGCGCGTCGTTTCGAAGCAGCAGGAGAACACAGGCGACAAAGAAGGTCAGCCAAAAACTTTGTGTGTGAAAAACAGTGAGCCATAAAACGTTTTATGCATTAGTTTGATATTTACTGGAAAAATATTGTAGGCTTTTATGCCCAGTTAGGTATTACTGAGGAAATGCCCAGTTTGATATTACTGAGGAAATATTGTAGGCTTTTTTGCCTAGTTTGATATTACTGAGGAAATATTGTAGGCTCTTATGCCCAGTTTGATATTACTGAGGAAATATTGTGGGCTTATGGACGAGATAAGTTTCTCACATAAGCAGGGAGTTTGATATTGCTGGAAAAATATTGGTTGGCTTTATGTAGATAAGTTTCTCACATAAAGGAGTTAAATTGCTCACCACGAGTTAAGTTTCTCACCGAAAGAAAGTTATGATGCCTTATGCCGAGTTGTTACTGACATAAAGATGTGTGAATGTAAGCGCTGTGCACGAGCAAAGTAAGGAAGAGAGAAGTGTGGATGTGTGAATGAGGATTAATAAGTGATTCACTAACAAGTGTGAATCACAATTAATCATACAAGGGTCACAAGGCGTTATTCTGAGAGATCTAAAATTTGCAGTCACGGGTGAATCATTAAACACCACGTTTATGTCCGGAGGAATCTAATAAGGAATTTTCTCTAGAAGCTTGACATTGACCGTGACTGTAAAGCAAGTAGCATTTCTCTCAGACGACCGAGACCACATAATGCCAGAATTATCACCCCAAACTGTAAAAAGACAAAGGAAAAGTCATAAGAGGATTTTGGAGGGAGACTTCCAGTATGCTCAGATGCCGTGGCAGAGAGGGGGAGATAAGGGGGGTCAACAAGGCAGGAGAATGGGGAGAAAGCACTCAGAGGACGCTCTGAATGAATGAATTAGGAACTAAACTCAGCTGGTTTTAAATTTTAGTATTTCAACAAATGTAAGGGTTTTATTTTGATTGACACCAATCAATTATAAAGATTGTATTAAACTTGATAAGAGATGAAGATTAATTCAGATTTTTATAGATGGCCAATATTTTTGGGGGAATGTGATCACAAGACAGAACACTTCCTGTCCCCGACATAGAAGACAAAAGTTGTGTTTTTACGGTATCGTGTTTTTTGAGTGCACAGAACAAACCTACGTTTTGTTTTATTTTTGGACTTGACGAAAATTATCTTTTTGGACTTAATGCATGACTAGATGAAAGTACAGGACGAAAAGGCAGAAGTGTTTTTAAATTTAGGATCAAATGCCAGGCATGGGCCTGGAAGTGATAATATGGGTAAATGAGTGACTACTGATGTTTTTGGACAAAAGAGTAGAACGGGCAGTAAGTAAAGTAAAATAGTAAAAGTGATAGTAAAAGTTATATCAGTATTTGTATTATCATGAGGAAACCTCGTATTGCGATGTAGACGTAAGTGAGGGAATAAGTTAAATAGTGACGTGCTGATGTCCTCCTTGGAAAGACATGAATGGGTCATTAACTAGGGCAATTGACGCAGAAGTGGGGGGACATGGGACATACATGTGTTTATTAACTAACAGGGTGACAACAGGACACCAAGTCATAGAAGATAGTCAGAGATAAGGGCTATTGACTGGGAAATAATTTGGGGAGAGGACTCAGGATGGAGCAGATGTTGTTATCTTTACGGATCACAGGGACACCAACGGTTACACCTCAGGGGGGTTGACGTGATGAGTAATAGGGAAAAGTTACATTAACAGGGAAAGAATTTGACATTCTAAAGTAAATACCTGAAGGATGGTGGAGATTCAATCAAGAACTGAATAGATTTAAATAAGACAATATCATCTAAATTTAGACGCTCTAGAAGTTATGAAACCAGTGATAACAGAACTAGACAGGAGGAGTGAAGAACAGTGGAATCCCAGGGGATGCAGCGTCTGATAGTTATATCAGCAGCAATGAGAAAGAAAAAGCAGGTTACAAGTGAAGGTAAAGAGTAAGTGGAAAGAGAGAAAGAAAAAGCAGGTTTAGAAATTTGGAAATGGGTGTTTCCTCCGTTACGAGAGGAAGACAGAGAGCAAGATAGAGAGGAAGACAGAGGGAAACAGAGAGGAAGATGTGACGTGACAAAGAAAAGACAAAGAAAGTAGGCAACAAGGGAAAAAAGGGTTGATAGCAAGAGACGTGCCTTATGGACAAGGGGAAGGTTTAGAATCATTTTGATTTTTAATACACATATAGACTTGCTAGAACAAACTAATACACAATGTTTGTAAAGCATCACATGAGCAGGTGTGAGAGATTGGGTTTGAAACTCACCTGAAGCACATATAGAAGATTAGAAAATATTACATTAGATGGGTGACTTTATTCAGGCCACACCCACAGAGGAGATGTGAAATGTTATGTTAATTATGTGAAGGTCTAAGTTGTGAACTGACCCTTATGGCCAGCTCAACGGGGGAATTATTGAGATAATTATTATTGTTTGATGTATTTGAATCATATACACACACACACACACACACACACACACATATGCGCGCACACGTGGAGACCAAACATTTAGAGTTTGAAACATTTGGAGTTTGAAACAAATGGTGGTAAAACAGATAGGTTTGGCAGTGTCGGATTACAGACACAGACACATGGGCCCGGCGCCTTTGAGGGGGGGCTCAGCCAGGGATGTGAGCACTGAACTGTGAAAGGTCAAGAGGTGACATTGCGGAGTTGGAGTGACAGACGCAATTCCATCTCTTCCTTGATTACATCCTAGATTAGTGAACGTTGTAAACTATCTGGATTATTGAATTTTGTTTGAATGTAGAAGTTTGAGAAATGGGCAAGCCCATTTATCAAATGGAGGGATATACGTGTAAACAAATATTCCGAATCAATAATTACAAAAAAAAAAAAAAACTGAAAGAAAACTGTTTGAAATACACTGAACTGTTGAGAAGACTTTGTTTATTACCGCAGCAAGAACGTGTTAGAGATGTGGTGTTTACAGAGACGAGCCAAGTGGACGAGCAAAGTGGACGGAGCCACACCTTGTCGTTCACACACCGACCAGTGGGAGGACGAGATCATGGGTGCAGCAGACAACACAGCACCAGATCCATAAGCAATCTACAAGACGCAGGACTTCGTTTGTATGAGTTATGTCCAGAGTCTACGGTAGAGTACGATACTCTGCTACGATGAACGGACACAGAGACCACAGTGCGTAAAGTGCTATACTCTGCTACGATCAACGGGAGGCAGAGGCTACGGTGCGCAGAGTACCATACCCTGCTAAAAGAAATCAACGAGTTATCATCATCACAGCGATGACAGTAATATGGGTGCTGAACACCTGTATTATGCGCCAGACAATCGGGACAATCGGGACAATAGATCAATATACACAACTGTGTATACCGGTAAATGGAAAATAGAGGGAAGAAAATAAGTGATCAACTTGAAAGGTTGTGAAATGTATAATGTATAATGTACAATGTACAATTGACATGACAGTAGCTGAAGAAACACAATGGCATATTATACAGCCACTGTTGTTTGCACTAACTAAGAGAGTTTTTTATCTGCTACAACATAACTACATGCAATGTTAATGAGATTATGAATTGAGATGGGAAATGTACCAGTTCATATGTGTCAAAGGTGTGACCGAAACGAGCAGCGGATGAAGGTCTCTTAAGAAACCAAGCGCAAGGACGTATGGTGGTGTGGGGACACTTGTGTGACGTTGTGCCTATGTATCCCTTTTGTGGCCAGCCATGGTCATAACAAAGACCAGCATCACCTAGAACCATACCGCAGGGTCAAGGTCGAGAGGTTAGTGGACAATCTGTTCCCAGTAGCACCTGATACGACGTATTTGATTCTATTGGGGTGTCCAGAGGTCCCTGACGAGTCAAACGGACTGACCAGAGAGCAGCGGGTTTAAGGGCTTTCCGCTTGTACTTCTATATTTCCCATCACACCGCACAAAATTATAGACAAGATAAATTGTCTGTTTGTCAAATTACAGAGATTGACCAATCTGACTCAAAATTTAGGACAGTAATATAGACATGTAGACATGTTGTGGGCCGAGAGAAAAGGAGTGTATTCAATGTTGAGAACTGTGCATTACTTTTTGTGTGTAAAAGTGTCATTTAATACCTATATGAAAAACATGTTGAAAACTGAAAAGAGTAATATGTTTGGCATATGAGACAGTAGACTAATGCTTTGATAAACAGGAGGGAAATGTGATAAAATGTGAATATATGATTATATTTCTGTGATGTATTTTATCTGCATAATAGTGATATTTTGTCTGCATCATTAGTCTAAGAGAAGAACGGGTGTGTGACAAACTGCATTTGTGAAGGGCTCGTAAAGATGGGCCAACGGATGTTTACCCTAGGGGGGGTGACAGCCAAGAGGAGTTTGGGTAATGTTTACCCAAGGCTTGATCTCTAGGAAAAATACCAGCTGTAAAACAAGTGCCTTGATGTGAAGCTGACCAATGAGAAATGTGACCCGCCTATTCCAGAATATCTAATAAAACCAACCAGCATGGCAAAAAACGGGGTGGGACGCAGGAGGATCAGCCAGGCTGCTTACAACGGCCTGGCTGACACAGCCTTGCGTTTTCTCCCAAGCTTGCCACACAAATTTCTGATATTTCTGTGTCGTTTCATATTCTAAGTTGAATTGTGTTCTCGATGTGTTACGGAATAGCATCGGTGTATTGTCTGATTCCATGACACCCTTCCATCCCTGAGGGGAGTTAAGATAAGATAAGATAAGATAAGATAAGATAAGATAATCCAATCCTTTAATGTCCACACATGGGGAAATTTTGTTGTTACAACGCAGTAGATACAGAAGGAAAGGACAGATAACTTATAGTACTTATATAACTCTTAACAGAGAAAGAAGAAGAACTCTTATGAACAAAACAAAATACTCCTATCAACAAAACTCCTCTCATATCTTAAATAAAATAAAGAGATAAAGATAAAATAATAATAAAATAAAATAAAGTAAAAAATAGCTAGCATGAGACTAAATAATACTAAGACTAATGGTAAGTAAGTAAACAAAATAAAATACTCTTATTTACATCAGTTGTATGCACATGAATATGGTCTTAATTGCTTGTGAGTACGACAGTAATTGCACATGAATATGACGGTATTGCACATGGTTAAGTCAGTATTGCACGTGTTCAGGGCTAGCAGTGTTTGTTACACAGCAGGAAGGAAAGACCTGCGAAACCTCTCCTTCACACAGCGAGGGTGGATCAGTCTCTCACTGAAGCTGCTCTCCAGAGCGGACAGAGTGTCCTGCAGGGGGTGAGACTCATGGTCCAGCATAGATGTGTAATTAGCCAGGACCCTTCTGTCCCCCACCTCCTGCACCGAGTCCAGAGCGCAGCCCAGGACGGAGCTGGACTTCTTGATGACTTTGTCCAGCTTCTTCCTCTCCCTCTCTGTGATGCTGCTGCTCCAGCAGGCCACACCGTACAGGAGGGCTGATGTCACCACAGAGTCGTAGAAGGTCTTCAGGAGTGGCCCTGTCACTCAAAAAGACCTGAGTCTCCTCAGGAGGTAGAGCCGACTCTAGCCCTTCCTGTACAGTGCGTCTGTGTTGTGAGTCCAGTCCAGTTTGTGGTTCAGATGAACACCTTGTATGAGTCAATCTCTCAATGTCCCTTCCCTGGATGTTCACTGGTGAGGGGGCAGTAGAGTGGCGTTTGCAGAAGTCCACCACCATCTCCCGCGTTGATGAGGAGGTGGTTCCGCTGACACCAGTCCACAAAGTCCTGCGCCAGTCCCCTGTACTCCACATCATCGTCGTCCGTGATGAGTCCGATGATGGCAGAGTCATCAGACTCCAGGACCAGCCGCTCCGGTGTCTTCATCAAGTGGGACGTGAGAGCCACTGGCCTGAAGCTGTTGAGGTCTTTGGCGCACGGTGTCTTGGGCACAGGTACCAGGCAGGAGGTCTTCCAGACCTGTGGTACCACCCTCAGCTTCAGGCTCATGTTGAAGACATGCTCCATAACTCCACACAGTTCATCTGCGCAGGATTTAAGGAGCCTGGGGCTGATGCCATCAGGTCCTGCTGCCTTCCTCACTTTAATCCTCTTCAGCTCACTCCTCACCTGTGCTGCTGTGACAGTCAGTAGTTGGCAGGGGGACCGTGTGCTGGGGGGATGGGTGAGTCCAGGCGAAGTGGGGAGCTGATGGTCCGGGGCAGATAAGCGAAGAGGAACAGATGCAGGGCATTGTCTGGGGGGATTAAGACTGAAGCTTTGCCCGTGTCAGTGTTCAGGCGGATGTCATTTGTCACCTTGACAAGAGCAGTCTCAGTGCTGTGATGAGGTCTAAAACCTGACTGAAAAACATAAAATGAGTTGTTTATTAAGAGGAAATCTGTGAGCTGTTTGTAAACAACCTTTTCAAGGACTTTGCCCAAAAATGGCAGATTAGAGATGGGCCGGTAATTACTCAGTACTGCAGCATCAAGACTGCTCTTCTTTAGGAGAGGCTTTATGACCGCAGTTTTCAAAGACATTGGGAATGTTCCAGATTGAAGCGATATGTTAACTATGTGAGTGAGTGGTGCTAATAAACTGTTCAGCACAGACTTTATAAATCTGGTGGGTAACACATCGAGGCAGTATGTAGATGAACTCAGACTGGTGATGATCTCATGGACAGTTTTGTCAGTTACTGGTGCAAAGTGAGTTAGCTCTAAGTGTCTTGGTGGTTTTAGGGTAATTTTTTGCATTGTGGGATTTATAGCATTTTTAATGCCCTGAACTTTGTCATTAAAGAATACTGCAAACTCATTACACTTGGATGTGGAAATGAGTTCTAACGGCAGCTGAGCTGGAGGGTTTGTTAATCTGTTTACTGTGGCAAACAGGACACGCGAGTTGTTACTGCAGCTTCCAATAATTTCAGAAAAATATCTTTCCCTAGTTCTACATAAGATTAGGTTGTACATGTTCAGCTTCTCTTTGTAAATCTCTTTTTGAACCTGGAGCCTTGACTTGCGCCATTTCCGTTCGGCCCTGTGGCACTCCCTTTTCTGTGCCCTGACCCAATCATCAATTCTCCATGGCGCCTTCTGATTATTTTTAACTATTTTAGCCTTCATAGGGGCGATGGTGTCCAGAACATTCAAAACATTAGATGTAACAGAGTTCAACAAATCATTCACATTAGAACATGAGACATTTTCAAAGTTCATCATTTCCATAAACAGTGCACCTGTGCCATCACTTATGTGTCTCCTCTGAACAACTGCAGGACCAACCGGTGGTTTGGGAGAAACAGACAGGTCAAAGAAGATACAGAAATGATCAGACAGAGCAACATCGATCACATTAACATTTGAAATATTTACCCCCTTTGTAATTATGAGATCTAGAGTGTGTCCTTTGCTGTGGGTGGGGCCTCTCACATGCTGAGTAAGACTGAAGGTTTCAAGGACAGCATCAAGCTCTTTAGCGTTTCTGTCACAAATACTATCAACATGCGCATTGAAATCACCTCTATTGACCAAACCATCAAAGTCTGTGCATACGACTGAAAGCATCTCAGTAAAATCATCAATAAAACTTTGGCAGTGCTGGGGAGGCTTGTATAAAACAATGAAGAGAATGGATGGAGACCGTTTTAGCTCCATTTTAAAGGATACATACTCAAATGATGAAAACACCCCAAAAGACAATCTACGGGTAATTATTTCATCTCTAAAGACAGCACAGACTCCACCCCCTTTTTTGTTTTCTCGTGTTTCAGATTCAAACTCTCAACTGTCGTGGAGCAGATTCTATCAGAACTACATTTCCTGTGTTTTTGTCAAGCCATGTTTCAGTTAAAAACATAAAATCAAGATTATAAGAAGAAATAAAATTATTAATTAAGAGTGATTTGTTACATAAGGATCTGACATTTAGCACAGCAAGTTTCAGACTAGTTTCAGTGGGACTGGGCTTTATCTTTTCACAGGGAATATGAATCACATTTCTCAGATTGGGCCTGACTCGTATTTTGTTTTTCCATCCGTGTGATGATGTGACTACAGAAATAGCACTAGGGGGGGCTCTTTTTACATAGGGCCCCGGGTTGGTTTGATTTTTAATATGACAATAAGTCCCGGCAACGCTGAGACCCAGTGCATCCTAGCTATGGGAGATACCAGGTGAAAGACGAGGGGGGATGGGTGGTGGGGCTTTTGTAGCCGAGGAGAGTTTGGGACCAGGTGAGAGGCGAGGGGGGATGGGTGGTGGGGCTTTTGTTGGTGTAGTCGGGTTGTGCAGGGAAGAGTTGATAAGTATTGACATAGCCCTTGGTCTTGCTATATTGGGCGTGAGTGGAGCCATCTTAATGCCTGATTTGATCAGACTTTCAAAATGGCTGGGAAGGCCCATGGGTGAGAGGAGATGAGAAGGAAAATGATGAATCTTTAGTGGGAGTAGATGTTGTAGGGGGAACCCAGGGATGGTCTGAAGGCAGGGGCAATGACAGGGATGTTGTTGGGCCTGTCACAGATGGGTCCAAGGCCTTTGAAGATTGTTCCTTTGCTGGAGGCGGTGGAGGAGAATTTGGAGCAGCTGGAGCTGAATCCTTTGCTGGTGGTGGTGGAGCAGCTGCTGATGAATCCTTTGGTGGAGGCTGAGGTTGTGGTGCTGTTGATGTTGAAACATTGGCTCGGTCTCTGGCTGATGGAGCAGGAATTCTTCTCTCATTCCTCTTTTCTCTAACTATCTGCTCAGGACCCTGTCCAGGCCCAGTCCAATACCTCAGAGCGTGGAACAGGTTCTCTGTCAGCACCCTCACTCCACCTCTGCATAGGTGGGGGCCATTTCTCTTAAACAGGTCCTCTCGTTTCCAGAATAGATAGAAGTTCTCAATGTAGTGCAGTCCTCTAGGTGCACACTCTTTGGACAGCCATGTATTCAGCTGAAGAAGCCGGCTAAACTTGTTTATCCTCCTGTCGATGTTTGGAAGAGGTCCACTTATGAATGTTTTGATTTCCATTTTATCAAGCACGTCAAATAACTTCAAGAAGTCTTTTTTCAAAACTCCAGTCTGTTCCCGCCGCATGTCCACTGCACCCACGTGCACAATCAGCTGTTTAGCTCCTCCAGGCTTAGCCATAATATTTGGAAGGAGTGACGTTATCTCAAAAGCAGTGGCGCTTGGAAAAGAATGTGTGTTTATCTTTTCATGCGTCACGTGACTTATCGCTCCGTCTCCAATCAAAACAATCCGTATGACCTTGGCTTGTGGCACAGTTCCTCCTTGCTGTATTTTGGCCACGTCATCTTTCCTTTTTTCATTTAATTCCATCTCTGAAAGTGGTAAAAATCTGTTTGTGAGCTGTATTTTAGGTGACTTCATGTTATCTTTGTATCGTTTAGGCTTTGCTCCAAGTTTGTTCCAAGAAACAGCCTGGTCTTTCTGGTTTTTAGACAGTTTTGGAAACGACACAGAGTCACTGCGGTTTAGGGTTAGGGTTAGCCCTAACCCTAACCCATATATATATATATATATATATATATATATATATATATATATATATATATACATACATAGAATTATAAACTTAAAAAGAAGTGTGCAACAACTGAAAATGTGTCTTATATTCGAGGTTCTTCAAAGTATCTCCACCTTTAGCTTTGATACTGCTTCACACATTCTTGACATTCTCTTGATGAGCTTCAAGAGCTCGTCGCCTGAAATGCTCTTCATTAATCTTGAAGGAGTTCCCAAAAATGCGTAGCACTTGTCGGCCCTTTTGCATTCATTCTGCGGTGTGTGTCCAAACTTTTGGTCTGTACTGTATATGTATATATATATATATATATATATATATATATATATATATATATATATATATATATATATATATATATATATATATATATATATATATATATATATATACATATATATATATATATATATATATATACATATAAACTCAAAACCTTGCAACTGATAACCACCACTTTGAAAAGAGGAGGAACCTAATTCAGGACAGTAAGAAAGCTGGTTTTCCACTGTTTGTATGACACGGTTGGTTCGCTTCCCAGATTTCAAGATAAGCCCGAAATAAATGAAGACCGTGTGAGGCCAATATGAATCAATATTGAACTACCAGTACAAGGAAAAAATTATACAGTGTGGACTAAACCCGTGACCTTTGGGCCCAACGCTCTAACCCCTAAAAATCTGGATATTTTCCTCATTCTTTTATATAAATGTAAGCCTGCTAATTTATTGATCTATTATCCAAATACAGTCTTCTACAGATGATGTATATCTTCTATAATTTAACTTCTATAGACCAGTTTTTGTAAAAGATGATAACCTTTTCTGTTATTGCTTATTTAGCTTGACCAAGACACTGTGCGGGGTCGGCTGAGTCAAGCAAGAATAATCAAAGAGCTGTTGCCTTTGACAAGGATATCAATGTTTTTGAAGAGTACCACCTGAAGCTGCCTTCTACTCATACTGGTCACCCAGTGAAGGGCATTGTACGTATGATTGAAAAGTAAACGTTCAAATCAAAGTACTTGTAAAGTAACTGTAAATGTCATGAAATAGTTAATGCATGAGTTAATTTTTTGTTTCATAGAAATTGTTTATTTGTTTATTTGTTTATTCGTTATTATTATTCATGCGTTTCAAATGTTTATTTGCATAAGATATTATATGTTCACCAGACAATCCAGGACTATACATTCAAAACTTCATGCAAACTCAACTCAAACTACCAGCCGACATTGCCCGTAAGTCACCTTCCACTGAATTCACCGTCCGGCAAAGTGCAGAAGGATAAAACCAGGCCCATCATCGTCAAGTTCGAACACTACCAGCATGAGGAACTTCTCAAAAGCAAAGGAAAACTACTCAAGGACACCAATTACGGAGTGAACGATCAATACTCACAGGAAATAAGCGAACGAAGAAAAGCTCTTTACCCCATAGTAAAGGAACGCTGAAAAAACAATATACATAAACGGACAATTATTCAGAAGCCCAGAAATTACACCCTGGCTCTTCTGACCTTTCTCACACAATCATGCCATAATCATGCAAATTCAATTATGCCTCCTCGCTCCCAGAACTACTGTAACTAACATACAGTCTCTCTCTCTTTCTCTCTCTCTTTCTCTCTCTCTCTTTCTCTCTCTCTCTCTCTCTCTCTCTTTCTCTCTCTCTTTCTCTCTCTCTTTCTCTCTCTCTCTTTCTCTCTCTCTTTCTATCTCTCTCTTTCTCTCTCTCTTTCTCTCTCTCTTTCTCTCTCTCTCTCTCTCTCTCTCTCTTTCATAACCTAATAATGTACCACTCTCTGCATGTTGCCTGTATATGTCCTATCTTTTTGTCTGTCTTTGTACAGTTGTGTAAAATCTGTTTAGGTCTGTATTCCTCAGCACCATTACTACCTCTAAGCTCAACCTCAAGGGAAAATAATGGAAAACATGAAATGCAAGATATAACACACATGCATCCAACACTGATGACCAAAAACCAATCACCAAACCGATCACTTCACAGAGTTTCACACTGCACCAGGGAACCAGACAGGGATGCCCTCTCTCGCCTTCCCTCTTTGCCATTTTCATTGAACCTCTGGCAGCAGCAACACGACAAAACAGTATAATCAAAGGAATTCAGGTAGCAAATGTACAACACAAAATCAGCTTGTATGCAGATGACCTCTTACTTTACATACAGAACCCACAGGTGTCAGTTACAGAAACTTTCAATATTATCAATAGATTTTCTCATGTCTCACATTACACTATCAACTGGAACAAATCAATGGCACTACCCCTCTCCAATAATGCATGGGATTCTGGAGTTCAGGACACTTCCCCCCACTTTCAAATATCTACGGATTCATATTTCCCCCAGGCTGTCAGAGCTTTTCAGCCTCAACTATACCCCCCTCCTCAGGAAAATTGAAGACGATCGACGATTTCTAACGCTGGTCAAAACACCCACTCACACTCAATGAAAGAATCGCTGCTGTCAAAATGAAAACTCTCCCTCAGATTAACTACCTCTTCTCGATGATCCCCACTGCTTCCACAGACAATTGGTTCAAAACTCTCAATTCATTAACTACACAATTATATTGGAAAAATAAAAAAAATGAATATCACTCTCAACACTGCAAAATAAAAAATCACATGGCGGGCTTGAGGCACCAAACTTCCATCACTACTTTCTGGCAAATCAGTTACAATACCTATTCAAGTCATGGATCAACATACAAAAGCACAACTACCCATGGCTGGAACTAGAGCAAAACCAATGTATAAATATCACTATAGCAGACCTCCCCTTCCACTCACAATCAACCAAAAAATCCAACTTCTGTCAACTTATCACCATCAATTCAACTCTGACAGGCTGGTGGAAAACAAACCAAATCACAAAATCATCCCTAGCACTAAACAGGTACACCCCACTCTAGCACTAAACAGGTACACCCCACTCTAGCACTAAACAGGTACACCCCACTCTAGCACTAAACAGGTACACCCCACTCTGGCACTAAACAGGTACACCCCACTCTGGCACAACCCAGTGTCCCTGTTCGACAACCACAAATTCATGTCATTCAATACACTAACACAGAAATATGGGGTTGAAGAGTTCCTTCAATATCAACAGCTTAAACTTAAAATTAAAGATAAAACAAGCCTCTCCAACAACACATTACAACCATCTCAACTTGTTGAAAAACGTATGAAAATTAATAATTTAAAAAAATTAACATTCCAGCTTTATAAACACAACCTGATCACAAACGTAAAAATAACAGTAACCCTCCCAACAACCAAGTGGGAAAATTACTTGGCGTTCTCTCCCAACCCTGATTATTGGGAACAAATCGGCAATATAAATGTTTCCATGACCACGAACACAAACCTACAACTTATGAAGTCATACATAGATTTCACATCACTCGAAGTCAAATCTTTAAAATGGGCTTCACCAACACCGATATTTGTTCACAATGCACCTTAGGTGGCAAAGACAACTATCTGCACGCCATGTGGCGCTGTCAACCAGTCTACTCCTTCTGGATCACAATCACTGAGGCACTCTCTACCATCCTGGACTCCAGAATCCCTTTATCTCCAACACTCTGTCTCCTTAATGACATTTCTACAATACACATCACACAACACTTCAAAAAACCCTTGCTCATCTCTCTAATTGTCGCTAAGAAAATAATCCTCCAAAACTGGAAGTCCAGGAAATCATGCCATATCAACCACTGGAAAAACATAATCACAGAATATTTTATAATAGAAAAGCATCATGCACATAAAGAGAAGCAAATGTTAGCCTTTGAAAACACCTGCTCCCCTTTTCTGTCATTTCTAAACCCAACAAAAACATAATCAACCCCCCCCCTTTTCCTGGCCTTGACTTATTTGATTACTGTAACTAATTATTTATCTAATTACTTTTATTTTATCTTTTTTTTTGTCCCTTTACCCCCTACATTTACCAATCTACATATAGACACACACACACATTAGCAACACCCAAACACAGCATGTCACCAAAGCTCTTTCCCATAACCCGATCATGACCACAGACCAATCCATAGTCAATCCCGTCCTGTCCTGTCCTGTCATGTCTGTCTGTCTGTCTGTCTGTCTTCCATCTCGCTTGTCTATCTGTTTCATGTGGTTGAGGTAGGACAATTGTCCATCCATCCATCCATTTTCTTCCGCTTTGTCCGGGTCCGGGTCGCGGGGGCAGCAGTCTAACCAGGGACTCCCAGACTTCCTTCTCCCCAGACACTTCCTCCAACTCCTCCGGGGGGATCCCAAGGCGTTCCCAGGCCAGCCGAGAGACATAGTCTCTCCAGCGCGTCCTGGGTCTTCCCCGGGGCCTCTTCTCGGTGGGACATGCCCGGAACACCTCCCCAGGGAGGCATCCGGAACAGATGCCCGAGCCACCTAAGCTGGCTCCTCTCGACGTGGAGGAGCAGCGGCTCTACTCCGAGCTCCCCCCGTGTGGCTGAGCTCCTCACCCTATCTCTAAGGAAGCGCCCTCCACTCCGATGCCAGACCGATATGCAAACTGCAGCGGGTCCATGGCTGAGCTCACGGTGGAGCGGAGGTGGTCCAGGACTAGCCGCTCCAGTGTCTTCATTAGGTGGGACGTGAGAGCCACTGGCCTGAAGCTGTTGAGGTCTTTGGGGCGCGGTGTCTTAGGCACAGGTACCAGACAGGAGGTCTTCCACGGATGTAGTCCGTGATGCACTCTGTGATGGTGTTGATGTCCTCCCCATGTGGGTCATAAAGCTCAGTCCAGACAGTGGTGCTGAAGCAGTCCCTCAGAGCCTCCTCGCTCTCAGCAGACCACATCCTCACCTCACGGGACACCACAGGCTGCCTGCGCACGATGGGTTCATACACAGGCCTCAGATGTACAAGGTTGTGGTCCGAGCTGCCCAGGGGAGGGAGGGGGGAAGAAGAATAAGCCTCCTTGGTGTTGGCAAAAAACAAGTCCAATGTTCTATTCTCTCTGGTGGGGCAGGTAACATACTGGGTGTATGTTGGTAGAACAGAAGAGGGAGAAGCGTGGTTAAAGTCACCAGAGATGAGGAAGAGAGCCTGTGGATGCTGTGTTTGCAGCCTACAAGTGCAGGAGAGCAGTGCTTCACAAGCATTTTCAGCATTGGCAGACGGGGCCACATAGACTGCGATCAAAATCACATGTGAGAACTCCCGGGGCAGATAATATGGCCTCATGCCAATAGCCAATAGTTCAATATCCTTGTTACATAGCTGCTCCCTCACTGTGCAGTGTTCGGGTTTGGACCAGCTCGTGTTCACATACACCGCCAGACCTCCACCTCTTTTCTTCAAGCATTCTCTCGTTCTGTCCGCCCGCAGCAGATGAAAATTGTCCAAACCTACAATAGAGTCTGGCATTTCTGCTGTTAACCAGGTCTCTGTGAAAATCAAGACGGTGCTGTCCCTATAAATCCTCTGGGACCGCATGAGGCTCGCTATTTCCGTCATTTTATTTTGAAGGGACCTCACGTTACCCATGACTACGGCGGAAACCGACTTCCTGTTTGTCCCTCTCTTCTCTCGGAGTTTACGTCCAGCCCGTCTGCCTCGTTGCGTTTTCCTTAGGATGTCCGCCGGGATAACGTGACGATCTCCGGGTAAGACGACTGTTCTCCGCAGTTTCATGAGTTCCTCCTTTGTGTAAACGCGGTACGGCGCCGGGCGGGGGGCGGGGCCGGAGCCGGGGGACTCAGAGCCAAGACACATCGCAACGACATGACGAAAACACTCAATCCAGCCGAATAAAGTCAAAACAAGTTAATTTAAAGCGATTCCAGTGCGTGTCCCGATCGTTCGTGAAGTTCCTCTTTCATATAAACGTGTATATAAACGTGTACCGACGACACGCCGTACTTTAGCGCGGCCGGAGGGCGCGGCCGGAGGGGCTGGTGGGCTCGCTCGGAGCTAGCTCAAGTCACAACAACACAACGAACGCAACGAAAAACACTCAAATCCACCCGAAAAAAGTCAAAAACAGTTGAATTAAAAAACTATTCCAGCACGTGTCCCTATCGTACAGTAAAATAGAAAAAAATATACTAATTATATTTACAAAATATAGGAGATAAAGCACAATAAGTGTGAGAAAGAAGAGAGAGCGTTTACACCGGGCTGCCAGCTGTACCAGCACCTTATGACGTAATCTGTAAGTGTGAAGGTTCCAAGTGTGGAGGTTCCAAGTGTGAAGGTTCCAAGTGTGAAGGTTCCAAGTGAGAAGGTTCCAAGAGTGAAGGTTCCAAGTGTGAAGGTTCCAAGTGTGAACGATCCAAGTGTGAAGGCTCCAAGTGTGAAGGCTCCAAGTGTTCCAGAATGAATGAGAATCCCTTGGTTGTGGACAGAGAGGATGTTGTAAACGGAGCTGCTCAAACTCAAAAGAACTGAAAAGATCAGGATCATTGCTAAAGCTGAAGATTCCTTGAAACCAAAAAGCTTGAATGGGCAGAAATAGAAAACAGGCTTAAGGCGCTAAATGGGAATCAGAGTGATCAGAGTAAAGAAATGGAGGTGGGGGCGTCGCTGGTCTCCTGTCCTCGCCCAATCCAGTAGATGCACGGCTGCCAAGCAACGACAACAATAGAAGTATCAAAGCCTAAAGAATGAAGCCTAAAGAATAAAGCTCTACGGCGGAAGCACCAAACACCAAAGAAGGAGAGGAAGATGAAGAAGAGTCGGCTCTGGAATAAAGCCGGTGGGAATCTTAAGAATAAAGTCTAAAGAAAAGAATAAAGTCTTAAAGAATAAAGTCTAAAGAATAAAGTCTAAAGAATAAGTCTAAAGAATGAAGTCTGGCGGTAATGTAACACTTCACTTGGAGAGTCTGAGGACTACGAAACGTCTGAGGAATAAAGTCTGGCGGTAATGCAACACTCGGATGCCAACCGCCATAAAACAACAACAACAACAACAACAACAACTTCACTTGGATACTGAGGGGAGGAAGAACTTCTATAGGATACAATGACAAAGGCATCTCATGACCTCTTGGGCTTTGTCAAAGCACTGGAGGTCAAAGCACTGGAAGAACAACTTTTAGGACTACGACAAAGTCTGGGGAATAAAGTCTGGCGGTAATGCAACACTCGGCTGTCGGGTGCCATAAAACAATAACAACAGCAACAACAGTCTAAGGAATACAGTCTGGCGGTAATGCAACACTCGGATGCCAACCGCCATAAAACAACAACAACAACAACAACAACTTCACTTGGATACTGAGGGGAGGAAGAACTTCTATTGGATACAATGACAAAGGCATCTCATGACCTCTTGGGCTTTGTCAAAGCACTGGAGGTCAAAGCACTGGAAGAACAACTTTTAGGACTACGACAAAGTCTGGGGAATAAAGTCTGGCGGTAATGCGACACTCGGCTGTCGGGTGCCATAAAACAATAACAACAGCAACAACAACAGTCTAAGGAATACAGTCTGGCGGTAATGCAACACTCGGATGCCAACCGCCATAAAACAACAACAACAACAACAACAACAACAACACTTGGATGCCAACCGCCATAAAACAACAACAACAACAACAACTACGAAAAGTCTGAGGAATAAAGTCTGGCGGTAATGCAAGAATTGGATGCCAACCGCCATAAAACAACAACAACAACAACAACAACAACTTGGATGAGCCATCACTACTCAACACAGCCGAAGGTAAGTGGAGAATGACATTATATTTGTACAGGAATGTGTTTCATTCACTTATATCCAGCGTTTAGGACAATGTTTTAACTTGTTTGTGACGTTAGCTAGTCGGCTAACGCTAAAAAGCTAAAACAACAACGCAAATGAAAGTCAAACTCTGGGGACGATGGAAGCGTGGCAGGATGCCCAGATGAGTCACACGGCGGAGGGAAAAGAACGAGTCGCGGTGCGTGTTTTTCTGCGTTTTTGGTGAAATAGTTTGACTTGAACCTCGTCCAAACCTTCTCCGCTCTCTAGACCGAGGAGCCAGGAGTGACGCGATGGAGGCGGAAATGGAGTCGGACAGTGACGAGAGCCAAATCTACTCAACTAAAAAGAAAAGAAGCAAAAAAGAAATAGAGTTTGAGAGAAGCAAGTAGAAGGAGAAGGAGAATTTACGGTCGGTGTGGTGGAAACTGATGTGATCGAGGGAGTATTTAATGACCCACACAAGGTTGGCAAGATTGTGGGTGAGGAGATAGGAGACATACATTTCATCAGGAGAACAAGGAAAGGAATGGTCATAATAAAGTGTAAAACAAAGAGACAGCAGGCAAAAGCACTGGCTTTGGAAAGTTTGAAACATTGGTCTGTCAGATGCTTTGAACTGGATGGAGTCACGAGGATGAAGGGCATCGTCAGCAGAGTTCCACTCTCGTTTAATGAACATGAGTTCCTCAATGTTGATGGTGATTGTGGAGTACGACGTATGAAGCGTTTTGTGGATGGAACTAAACAGGACAGCAATCTGCCTGACATTTGGAGGTGGACTCTCGGAAAAGATTCTTTTGGATTATATCTACTCTGGAATAAGATCTTTTGAACAACCTCCTGTAAGATGTTTTACTTGACAAGAATATGGCCATGTTGTGACGGTGTGTAGAGGGAAAAAGTGATGTGCAAACTGTGGAAAGTATGAATGTGATTTTGAAGAGTGTAGAATATTCTGTGAGGTAGAACCAACGTGCTGCCATTGTAAAGGGAATCACAGAGTCGGATCAACTTTGTCCAAGAAGAAACCCTAGACGGCTGGTGTGGAGTACGACCTGGCAGAGTGGATTCTGGACAACCTCACAGACCGACCCCAGTTTGTGAGAGCCCGGGACTGTGTGTCTGACACTCAGACCTGCGGTGTGGGGGACCTGCAGTGTGGGGGCGCCCCAGGGCACCGTCCTCGCGCCCTTTCTCTTCACCCTCTTATGCAATGACGTACTGCAACATTGTTGCAGTATGTTGTTATAGTTACATGTCATTTTACTGGTTTAATTTATATTTGTCCAAATTAGGAATATGTTTGACTGAGAGTACGCCCACTCTAGGCCACACCCCATTCAGCCCAAACTAATCCAAAATAGTTCCAATTAATAATTAGGATCGAGTTTGGCAATTGAATTTTACTGAATTTTCATAGTAAATTTTTAATGCAAAATATTTTAACCAACATTTAAAAAAAAATCGTCAATTTCTTTGAGATTCATTTTTTGAGACATTTCTTCATCAACCATTCACTCACCAATGCAAGTTTCAAGTCTGTTTTTTTGTTCACTGACAAAGGCAATAAGGTTTTCTGATTCTGTTTTCATACATGTAAATGGATTTTCAAGTTTGACTGTGCATCCACGTCGAGTTAAGTTAGTCACATCTTCTTTGATATTAAAATGAAGTTCATGTACAAGCTCCTCCAAATTCCCAACAAGATGTGACAACTGCAATAAGAGATGCACATTTCTTCAATACTTTATAAACTAAGAGCTTTAATGTATTAACTTTCACATGTTCATGTATTACTTTAGTGGTAGTGTGAATATTGACCAAAGTATTGTCATACGTTTATAAATACATTTCTGGGTCATATTTATCATATGGGTAACAATGTTCTTTCTGTGTACTTTCTGATTGTCTGTGAACTGGTTCAAACAATCTTAAAGCTGACGTCATGCCATTTTATCAGACCCAAGAAACAGCTTTATAAAACACAGTTAAATCTTGTGGAAAGTCGGATCTCAGCTGCAAGACGAACAACATGCTTCTGTTTTCCCTGTTTGCATCAAATAAAGAGCTTCAGAACGATCCTCGCCTCTCGCAGTCTGTTATAGACTAAACTTCGACAAGATCTGTTGTAGAAGTTGTAGAAGTCAACGATAGGCAGAAGGCAGAACTTTTAGAGCTTTTCAGCTCGTCCACAGTGGAGCAAACTTGGGGGATATAGGGATCAGTAGGAGGAACACAATGTTAGATAATCAGCCGTACAAACTTGAAATAAACATGGATAATTCTGATCCTTATCATTTGTTTTTCTCCTTGAAAGAGCTGGTGAAGGTGATAAATGGGGGCGGTCCAACTGCTCCAGGAAAAGATGGGCTGATGTATGACATTTTTAAAAACCACAAAGAAGATGTATCGCAGGAAGTTCTTGCACTGATAAACAATGTGTGGGCAGAAGGACGTGTTCCGAATGCTTGGAGGCGGGCTGTGGTTATCCCCATTTTGAAACCAGGAAAGGAGGTAAAGAAAGGAGGTTCATATCGGCCCATAGCTCTTACATCAGTCAAGATCAGTAAGATCATGGAGAGGATGGTGACAGAAAGACTTGTCTATTTTATTTTGTAAACATTTTTTTCTGTTTTACTGTAAGACAGGGACACGCGCTGGAATCATTTTTAATTCAACTGTTTTTGACTTTTTTCGGCTGGATTTGAGCGTTTTTCGTTGTGTTGTTGTGATGTGAGCTAGCTCCAAACTAGCCCCCAGCCCCCAGCGCCCTCCGGCCGCCGCTAAAGTACGGCGTGTCGTTGGTACACGTTTATATACACGTTTATATGAAAGAGGAACTTCACGAACGATCGGGACACGCACTGAAATCGCTTTAAATTAACTTGTTTTGACTTTATTCGGCTGGATTGAGTGTTTTCGTCGTGTCGTTGCGATGTGTCTTGGCTCTGAGTCCCCCGGCTCCGGCCCCGCCCCCCGGCCGGCGCCGTACCGCGTTTACACAAAGGAGGAACTAATGAAACTGCGGAGAACAGTCGTCTTACCCGGAGATCGTCACGTTATCCCGGCGGACATCCTAAGGAAAACGCAACGAAGCAGACGGGCTGGACGTAAACTCCGAGAGAAGAGAGGGACAAACAGGAAGTCGGTTCCCGCAGTAGTCATGGGTAACGTGAGGTCCCTTCAAAATAAAATGACGGAAATAGCGAGCCTCATGCGGTCCCAGAGGATTTATGGGGACAGCAGTGTCTTGATTTTCACAGAGACCTGGTTAACAGCAGAAATGCCAGACTCTATTGTAGGTTTGGACAATTTTCATCTGCTGCGGGCGGACAGAACGAGAGAATGCTTGAAGAAAAGAGGTGGAGGTCTGGCGGTGTATGTGAACACGAGCTGGTCCAAACCCGAACACTGCACAGTGAGGGAGCAGCTATGTAACAAGGATATTGAACTATTGGTTATTGGCATGAGGCCATATTATCTGACCCGGGAGTTCTCACATGTGATTTTGATCGCAGTCTATGTGGCCCCGTCTGCCAATGCTGAATATGCTTGTGAAGCACTGCACTTGCACTTGTGTTCTATTTTGTTTTTATACCGTTTACTTACCTGCTTATAGTATTACCTAGTCTTGTGCTAGCTATTTTTACTTTATTTTTTATATTATTTTATTTTATTTTCATTTTATTAGTATTTTCATTTTATTAGTATTATCTTATTTTTATCTTTTTATTTTTATTTATCTATTTTATTTTATTTCCCCCCCTCCATTCCCTATTAAGATAGGAGAGGAGTTTTGTTAATAAGAGTTTTTTGTTTTGTTCATAAGAGTTCTATTAAGAGTGTGTTTTGAAACTTCCTATAATCTGTCTCTCCTCCTGTTCTACTGCGTTGTAACAACGAAATTTCCCCTTGTGTGGATATTAAAGGATTATCTTATATTATCTTATCAGTCATTAGGTATTACCTTACTCCCTTTGTTGTGCTGCAGTCTTGTTTAGTGCAACACATACATCCATTGGATTAGAAAGCGTTATTATTCTATGATTTCATGTCCATCAAGAGAGGCAGTTTTTAAAATGTCATTGTTGTGACTCCTCATTGCTCTGGACCGGCCCAGCTTGTCCTTCAGCAGCAGTGGAAGTGAAGATCAACACACAGCGTGCGAGAAAGTAAGGAACTGCTGCAACAAATCAACACATTAGCCATGACAACAGAACATTCTGGTTGAGGGTCAAAAATAATAGGCCTATATTCATTACATTTTATTCAAATGTGTATTTGTTCAACAGATTAACCAGAATCACTGTTATAGTTGACATTAGATTAAATAACCCTGCTGGTTAATAATACTCTAACAATTTGATATGAATCTACATAAAAACAGACTCATTAAATGTCAAAATGGAAAGTATTTTGGACCTGGCATTGTTAAAACAGCAGTAAATATGTGAGCTGCTAGTGCCAAGAAGAGTTCCATGAATTTAACTAAGTCTTAAACCAAAAAAACAATTCTACTCCTAAAATGTGCACCATAAAACACATATAAAGCACGACCCACACAACCCACAGGTCAAGAAATACTACATAAGTATATAATTTGTACAGAACAACGCTGAAAAATAAGCCGATAACATGGCGCTAGCCTAGCTTAGCTTCCAACTTAGCCCACGGCCCGAAGAATAACAACAATGGCTGGTTCGAAATAGGTGACGCCCCCGAGAAGCGCTGGAAAAAAAAACGAAAACTACCAATTTTTAACAGCTTAATGTGTACGTTTAAGACAACCAATAGTGTTATCTGAAGCACACAGGGGCTTATTCATAACTTCAACTTGCAGATTCTGCAAAAAAACAAAAATCACACATGTGAAAAATGTTATTATCTCAGTTTGGTCGGGGCCAACTTGTGGCGTTTTTTACCGTGGCCAGTCACATTTGCTCAAACGCATGTCCACTAACAGAGGGATGTCCAGTCACGCTCCAGTAAAACACACAATGATTAAAAAAGAGAAAAGAAACATTAAACATGACTGTTATCAAAGATGTTTTATTATTTTTCCTGAATTCACTTTATCAAATCAGCATTCATTCAATGCTTTCACCTGAGTCTGTGTTTTCTCTTGTCTAATAATCTCACGCTAAATCGCTCTTGGAACCAAAAGTGAGCCAGATCACTTTGGAAGATCGTACTTGTCAGGGTCCACTTTGGATCTCTAAAATGGGTCGGTACAGTTCACTTACGACGGAGACACTTTCGGACCTTTACAATCCTCCACAAAGTGAACCAGTGGAACTGTGGCTTGCCTTAACACAGGGGTCTGCAAACCTTTTGGCTCTGGGGCCATTTTGAAAAGATTGTGCCACCACCTATTTTTCTCCTCATTCTTCAGTTGTCACGTTGCAGTTATATTGTACTTTGAGAAGCTCATTCAGTCATAATATCATTCAGAATGTAATCAGAATGTCACACAAGCTCTCTTCAAGAGTTCTGGTATAAAACAGCCTAAATCTTATACAAACATGAAATTAAGATCAAAGTTGGGCAATTCTCATTCAAGAAAAGTAAATTAAAGGACATCCCTGCATTCTGGTGATGTTTGCCGCCATTTTGCAACCTTTACGTGTCACGGGTATGAAGCGTTTAGATCACGTAGATTGCACCCTAAATCTGCTAAATCCGGACATTTGTTTCATTTTTCACTTTCTGACATTCAAAAATGTCCCTGGAGATGTTTGTGAGAAACCATCCATCCATCCATCCATCCATCCATTTTCTACCGCTTGGTCCCTTTCGGGGTCGCGGGTGACTGGAGCCTATCCCAGTGACTTCGGGCCTTAGGCGGGGTACATCCTGGACAGTGGCCAACTTGTCGCAGAAACACTTTATGATAAAACACTGTCCATATAACGTTTACTGATATTGATGATTAAAATTATGTTATCTTGATAGAATTGTGAGGGTTGTACTTTGACTAATTTGAAGCGTTTGTACAAAACAGGAGACTAATACACTCGATTGCACAATACAATGGATTATGCAAAAGATTTTGAATTGTTACACGATGCTGGTTGAATTTTTTCACAAAATAAAACCCAAATCAATGCAGAGTTACAATTGTAGCATAATAAATGAGCGCCTTGACTCACTACTCGTCTAGTGTAGTAGCAGAAACATACTTCTGAATGAATGAATGAATGGCTGAATATTTCGTTGTCTATAACAAAAATATGAATTCAAAAGAAAGATACATCTCCAACTATATTGGCTGCAACCAAAAAGAATTGGGCTGAAGCCACTTGTCAATCTTGAGCTTTTTGAATCCGATCAAATGCTCGAGCTTTCTTCTGTCCTTGATATTATGTCCATCTTGGGCATAGTTAAAAAATAATCCACAATGTCTGAAAAGATCATTGTGGCCGGTGCTGGGATAGCGTGACATGTTGTTCCATATTTGGAAAAGTGGGTGTTTCATGACGACTACAGAGCCAATCAGGAGCAAGGTTGCTGAAGGTACTTGTCTCCTCCCGCTAGGGTTGCCAACCATCCCGGATTGCCCGGGACGTCCCAAATTATGGGTGATTTTGATTTGATTTTGATTATTTTGAATTGTCCCGTCCGGGACAGCTCCAGTCCGTATTCCAATCACAGCCTCGTCGGCCAATGATTGGCTACTGGAAATGCCCCCAAATCAAGCATCGCTAGGGCCCATATGTACCTGTGACACGTTGCCGCTGCTTGTTGGTGTGTGTGTGAAAGTGAGCGTTATCGTGTCAAAATGAGCAGTGAACATGCAAAGAAAAAAAGACTTTGCAGCAATA
The DNA here is from genome assembly GCF_026437365.1 of Eucyclogobius newberryi. Classification (NCBI taxonomy): domain Eukaryota; kingdom Metazoa; phylum Chordata; class Actinopteri; order Gobiiformes; family Gobiidae; genus Eucyclogobius; species Eucyclogobius newberryi. The sequence continues at coordinate 38,810,578 of NW_027316167.1, forward strand.
AAAAGGAATGGGAAGCCAAAAAGTCATGGGTTAAAGCAGTCGCCAATGACGCAACAAAAGCGTTTTGTATAATATGCCGTCGTGAACTAACCATAAGCCATGGTGGCGAGACTGATTTAACTCGCCATGAAGACACAGACATGTACAAAAAGTCTGTGCAAGCGAAAGGAGCGAGCAACATTAGTACATTCTTCGCCACATCAACAGCTGAAATAGACAAAATTGCCGTAAGTGAGGCAGCCTATGTGTACCACACTATCAAGCACGGCCTCAGCTATAACAGCACTGACTGCACTGTTAAATTAAATGCCACTTTATTTCAAGACTCATGTACTGCTAAGAAGATGCACTTGGGCAGAACCAAAGCTGAGATGATCATCATGAATGTTTTGGGACCACTGCAGCAGCGGCTGGTCCATTTAGGGCGCTGGGGCGCAGCCCCCCCTGTCAATCTGCCAAGTACGTCAACTATTTTTGTGTCTAAAAACAATATAATTTATTCAAAAATATCTTATATTCTTATTAGTGTAAATGTGTAAAATAATAATATATATCCATATATATATCTATAAATAGATATAGATGTATACTTTGTTTGAGCGGGGCGTGGTCTGCTGCGCAGCCTGCGTCACTTTTCTTCGTAGCCGTGGGGCGGTTTGAATAGCGTCCCAGAGCCTCATAGAAAAGCAATGGGGATTTTTAGCCAATCAAATCACAATCAAAAGTGATTACGTCACTATGGTTTTCTCCATAGGAAAATAGCGACTGATAGAAAGCTCCTTTTGAACGTAGTAGTTACGCCACGGAGCTACACTTTTTACGCTAGAGACTGAGGCATGTGCGCGCGCCTACAAGGAAGTGCCACACACGCCGTGTTTTCCGTGTTTACGTCTTAAAACTGCATCTACATTTTTCCCTTTTGTCAATATAGAGTGGAGTGAGGTATTGTGTGCACGAGATGGCTCTTCCTTCATCCTGCTGTGACTCGTCTCCTGGAAACCAGGCCTGCACTTACATCATATTTCAGGTCCCTGGGGGAAAACTGTCCGGTGGCACTGAAGAGAATTTTTGAGGATGAGATACAAACCAACACTGCTGAGATTTATCTGTGCTTTTTCCAGAATGTTGGATGTGTCTTTGATCAATTAGTTAAGCAGCTTGAGGTATCAGAGCTCTGCATCACTGATGTGTATGAGGAACTACGACAGTTCAAAATGAAGATGCATCAGAGGAAAGAGGACAGCTTTTTTGGATTTCAGACCAAGAGGCTGATGGACAAACAGTTGCCAGCACAGAGGTCCAACAACCAGCAGACTTTTGTATGTTTTATGACTCAGTTATAGCATACATCAGCAAGTGGTTTGACTTCTCACCAGAAAATACAATGGTGCAACTGAAACCAATAGGCCTCCATGATGAGCTCTCCTTTCCTGACCTGGAGCAGATGCTGGCTGTACTAAAACTTCGGACAAAATGTATATGGATCAGCTCTATGAAGAGTTCTGTACTAGCAGGGAGGAAATACAAAAGCCACCAAGGACACCACAATGTCCACCAGTGAGAAGTGGGTGGCAATTTTTGTAGGGAAGGACAAAATGATGAACATATTTAGGATTGTCTCATTTGTCCTCAGTGTGCCAGGCTCAAATGCCTTTGCAGAGAGGATCTTCTCAATGATGACAAATAAATGGTCGGACTCAAAGAACAGATGCAGCACAGAGCTGATCAAAAACAAACTGTTAGTCACTGTCAACTGTGACTTGTCATGCAAAGAATTCTACCTGGATGTGCTGGAATCAGTCAGGAGTAGCAAGAAATATTCATGGAAGAAGTAACTTAGATGGTGATTCTTCTTTTGACTTTGTTGATTCAAAAGTCTTATTTATGCCCCACACATAACCTCATAGGTTAGGGGCAGTATTTCTCAAACTAAGAATGATTTGTTTCTGTTATTTCCTGCAGGGTAAGAGGAAGTCCATGATGCAGCAAAGACACAGACAACTGAGGGACAGAGATATGTTCAAAAAGACAATACACTAGTTAGAAACAACATATGGATAATAACAAAAAGTTCTACACCAGTTATAAGCTTAAATTTCAAAGTTCTAATAAAATGTTAATATGTAACTTACATAAATGTCTGTCTTTTTCCCCCCTTCAATATGATATGGCCTCACATGTACTGCTCCGAACTGAGTTAAATGAGTTTGACAGTGATTGGTTTAGGCCTAAAGCTTTTCAGTGTCTGCAGCATATGGTTATAGTCTAATGCTAACATGACATTTGAGAGAAACTTGTAATAATTGTCTTCACTATTCCCATGAACAATACATCCAGGCAAGTACAGTAGTGGTTTGCCAAAGATACACTGAAATTATTAGGTTCATGGTATGGCTAATGAAACTACTGCAATTTCCATAATTGTTGGCTCGCGCGCGTGCACCTGGAAGAAAGTGTCCCTCTTTTGGGGTTGAACTAGAACCTACTACCTCCCGCCCATGCCGCTGGTATCATTTGGGCATATGCTTAGCAACGGGCCATGTTATCTGTCAATCAAACCTTTTTCCATAACTGCACCACACATTTTGCGCTTGCGGTCCATGATTAAAGGGCAAAGAATATTACAATATATTAATGTATTATAGTGAAGCTACAAACAGCAGCTCGACACATGGTGCTTCCCCTTTGAATATGTACAATGGGTCTCTGCGGATTGGACCTTTCTGGAAATTAGATTCGGTGTGAGACTAAAATGTTTTTCATTAGTTAAATGACGTTTTTAAGGCTAACCGTTCCGTTTCATTGTCAGATTTCATAGGTTATATTTTCACTCACTTTGCCTGCCACAGTTTAATTAGAAGCATGTTTCTTAAAGCTAACGGGAGAGGAGCCGTCTGTCCGTTAGTGTGTGCGAGCAGCTCATTAGCACAGGCTGCTTTTCCTCTTCACTGAGCACTTAGCTAATTGTGAGGACTCCATTGAGATCCTTCAGCTCTGCAGGGCTCATTAGCAGCCGGCCCCCGAGCACCTACAGTACACGCAGGCCAGGGCGGGGCTTTCTACGACCGGAGAGCCCAGAATCAATAAAATATTGTGAAATATTACAGGAACGACAAAAAGTTTTATAATAAACTAGGAACTTGCTTTTGCGCTAAGTTGCAACATAAAACATTGAATAACAATTGCATAAAAAAAGGTTAAATAGAAAATATATACAACAACAGTGCAAGTGTGTGTATGTAGATAAAGTATTGTTGATATAAGTTATTTAAAGTGAGGAACTGGCTAAAAGAGGCATATATACAATTAAACAATGTGGTGAAAATGGTTTTCCCTCATCAATATCATACTCAGAGTTGGATGTGGATCGATTCATGCATGTTTGAATGATTCAGGGGCACTTCCTCACTCGATGCAATATCCATATTCAAAATGTCAGTTAAAGTATGTAGCTTCAGGCCAGTGTATTTTGTGAATGGCTCGTGTATCAGTGACAGTTACACCTGAGCAGACGAGCAGAACGTTCAAGTCCTGCAGGATTCATCTGGAAACACCAAACTGCACCGCCCGATGCAACAGTAATGACACGCCGGAATCACGGCAGCCAAGGCCAAATATGCAACAGGTGTCGTTACACGCAAGCCAGAATGAAATATGATACTTTGACGATATTTATATTCTTGGAAAAAGTACATTTTTTATATTGGTTAAAGGTTTTGTCCATATTTATATTGTGGTTGTGAATACCGCAATTTCATACAATTGCTGGATCAACTCTAGTCTAAAAACAAATATATACATTGTTAGATGAATAATAGTCTTAATTTCAGTAGTTTTTGACTATTTCCTATTTATATCCCAGCATTATTTGACTTGTTTCATGATGATCTTTCCTTTGCCATAATCTTTCTAGTTATTTTATATACATATAAGTTTATGTGGCTGTGAGACCTGCATTTTGTGCATTTATTTCACTTCTCTGCATCGCGATTCAACCTCTTTTTATGCAATGCATTGAGTTTGGATAATGTTCGATATATTATGCACCGGAAATATATTATGTTTTTTGATTCCATTTTGGGAAGAGTCAAGCAGCACACCTCGCTCAGCCCCCTTGTGTGTGTGTGTGTGTGTGTGTGTGTGTGTGTGTGTGTGTGTGTGTGTGGTGTGTGTGTGTGTGTGTGTGTGTGTGTGTGTGTGTGTGTGTGTGTGTGTGTGGTGTGTGTGTGTGGTGTGGTGTGGTGTGTGTGTGTGTGTGCCTTCTAAACCACTACAATAAAGTCAAACTGACTTTATAGCCTAATGACAGGTCTATTAAAATGTGTTGTGTACAGTATATTTGAGGAGCAGCAGTCAACTATGACTCTGATTAAAATCGATTAAAATTGTTGACATTTTATTATGCAGAAATCTTATCTGTCATTTTTTGGCCATATCTCGCGCAGCCCTGCATGTGGCAGCCCTGAATGTGGCAGCCCTGCATGTGGCAGCCCTGCATGTGGCAGCCCTACATGTGGCAGCCCTGAATGTGGCAGCCCTGCATGTGGCAGCCCTGCATGTGGCAGCCCTACATGTGGCAGCCCTGCATGTGGCAGCCCTGCATGTGGCAGCAGCCCTGCATGTGGCAGCCCTGCATGTGGCAGCCCTACGTGTGGCAGCCCTACGTGTGGCAGCCCTGGGTGTGGCAGCCCTGGGTGTGGCAGCCCTGCATGTGGCAGCCCTGCATGTGGCAGCCCTGCATGTGGCAGCCCTGCGTGTGGCAGCCCTACGTGTGGCAGCCCTGCGTGTGGCAGCCCTGCGTGTGGCAGCCCTGCGTGTGGCAGCCCTGCATGTGGCAGCCCTACATGTGGCAGCCCTACATGTGGCAGCCCTACATGTGGCAGCCCTGCATGTGGCAGCAGCCCTGCATGTGGCAGCCCTGCATGTGGCAGCCCTGCATGTGGCAGCCCTACATGTGGCAGCCCTGCATGTGGCAGCCCTGCATGTGGCAGCCCTGCATGTGGCAGCCCTACATGTGGCAGCCCTACATGTGGCAGCCCTACATGTGGCAGCCCTGCATGTGGCAGCAGCCCTGCATGTGGCAGCCCTGCATGTGGCAGCCCTACATGTGGCAGCCCTGCATGTGGCAGCCCTGCATGTAGCAGCCCTGCATGTGGCAGCCCTACATGTGGCAGCCCTACATGTGGCAGCCCTGCATGTGGCAGCAGCCCTGCATGTGGCAGCCCTGCATGTGGCAGCCCTACATGTGGCCTTGTGGCTGCACATCTTTTGATCGGATTACCAATATTGAGAGGCAGGCCCTATGGGCGGGTCTATGTAGAACCTCAGAAAACCTACTTGAAGTGAAATTAATTAATATGGCGCCACAGCGCCCCCTACAGATTTTATATGGAGGTTAAATGTTTAGTTTTGCGAAATTATCTGAAATTTGACACAAAACTCAATTTTGGCATTTTGATTAAAATCGAATAAAATTGTAGACATTTTATTATGCAGAAATCGTATCCGTCATTCTTTGGCCATATCTCGCAAAGCCCTGCATGTGGCAGCCCTGCATGTGGCAGCCCTGCATGTGGCAGCCCTACATGTGGCAGCCCTGCATGTGGCAGCAGCCCTGCATGTGGCAGCCCTGCATGTGGCAGCCCTACATGTGGCAGCCCTGCATGTGGCAGCCCTGCATGTGGCAGCCCTGCATGTGGCAGCCCTGCATGTGGCAGCCCTGCATGTGGCAGCCCTACATGTGGCAGCCCTGCATGTGGCAGCAGCCCTGCATGTGGCAGCAGCCCTGCATGTGGCAGCCCTGCATGTGGCAGCCCTACATGTGGCCTTGTGGCTGCACATCTTTTGATCGGATTACCAATATTGAGAGGCAGGCCCTATGGGCGGGTCTATGTAGAACCTCAGAACAAGGAAACTCACCCGAAGGCGGAGGGACGCGACCCTCTCGTTCACTGGGGTAAACTCCAACACGTGGCGGCTGAGCTGAGGGGCTATAAGCCCACACCAGCCCGCTGCCTCTCCCCACGGGCAACACCAGAGAAGTGGAGTGTCCAGCCCCTCTCGAGGAGATGGTTCCAGAACCCAAACTGTGCTGGAGGTGAGGCCGACTATATCTAGTCGGTATCGCTCAACCTCCCGCACAAGCTCAGGCTCTTTCCCCCCCAGCGAGGTGACATTCCATGTCCCCAGAGCTAGTCTCTGTGTCTGGAGATCTGGTCGCCGAGGCCCCTGCCGTCGACTGCCGCCCAGATCTCTCTGCACCGGCCCCTTATGGATCCTCCATGGTGGTGGGCCCACGGGAGGGCGGCCCCACGTCGCTCTTTCGGGCTGTGCCCGGCCGGGCCCCGTGGGGTAAGACCCGGCCACCAGGCGTTCGCCATCGAGCACCCATCCCAGGCCTGGCTCCAGGATGGGGCCCCGGTGACGCCGATCCGGGCGACGTAATAGGACTTGTTTGTGAACTCATCATAGGGGGCTTCTGAACCGATCTTTGTCTGACCCGTCACCTAGGACCTGTTTGCCTTGGGATACCCGACCAGGGGCTTGAAGCCCCCGACAACATGGCTCCCGGGATCATTCGGGCGCTCAAACCCCTCCACCACGTTAAGGTGTCGGTATCTTATCTTATCTTACATTCTCTAGAAGGCTTTCTGAGAGTACTTCACTGAGCCGCTGTAATGGGCTTCTGGGTTGCTTGTTGTGCATTCTCGCCATGATCTTATCCTTCAGGTCAGTTGCTGCCGGAGCCCAGGAGCTTGCACACAGGAGCCCTGGAGCTTGCTCACAGGAGCCCTGGAGCTTGCACACAGGAGCCCTGGAGCTTGCTCACAGGAGCCCTGGAGCTTGCAGACGGGAGCCCAGGAGCGTGCACACAGGAGCCCAGGAGCGTGCACACAGGAGCCCTGGAGCTTGCACACAGGAGCCCAGGAGCGTGCACACAGGAGCCCTGGAGCTTGCACACAGGAGCAGGAGGACGAGTCCACTGAGACAGACCTCAGCTCTGTCCTCACCAACACTGAGAGATAATGACAATGAAATCATATACACACTATCCCCGCCCACATCCACGTACTCAGTTGGGATTATTTGAAAATTCAGATTCCGAGTGGCACATGTAGAGTTCTAAAATGTCAAATGCCACTTTTCAAAAATAAAACATGTAAATAACAATCTGCTGCTTGTTACAGTGAAATATCACCATGACGAGTTATCAGTTCTGCAGTCAGTTGGACAGGAAGTTAATGAACCTGTTTCTATGACTGATGCTGTTTTAGATCATTATTGTGGTTTGTTTATTTACTTATTTATATTGTTATTATTATTAGGCCCGAGCGCCACAAGCTGGCGAGAGGCCTATTAATCTCGTAAGGCCGTGCGAAGCACGGCTGCGAAAGTGCGCACGAAATCGAGCGCGAAGCGCTCGCCCACTTCCAAACACTCACTAACGCACTCCTTCACTCACGCACGCCCCGTGCATACTAATTAGTAGTAGGAAAATGGAACATTACCGTTGTAAACGGGCGAAGCCCGTGCAAAAGTGCGCACTAAACGAGCACTTTACATTGGTCGTCATCCCCTTATAAAGCACTCATTTGCGCTAAGTAGCTCACGAATACGTTCCCCATCTCTTGCATGTTCCGTGCATATAAGCATGTAATGCAAAAATTGAACATTATTACTGTATAGAGGGCCAAAAACACAAAGTTAACGAAAGTACCCGTCAGTGACCAGGGACCCACACCATGAGGTAGGAAAGCGCGAGCGCTTTCCGAAAATGTATAGTTTATGATATTTGAAAAATGGGAAACATTGTTTTCGCATCGGAATATTATTCTTTCTTTCTTTCTTCTCGGGACCAACCCCCCTATTTTTCACCCAGTGAACATTGACGAAAAGTCACAAAAATTTGCACACCTCTAAAAATCGTGCCTCTCTACATTCTGGCTATTTCCCTTTTCTAAAATAAAAAAAATTGGCGCGTCAGCGCCAATTTTACCCCAAATTACCCCAAATGTACCAAAAATGCATTGAGATGGCTCTAAAAAGCTGAAATTTGGTGAAAATGCTACTGAGGAGTGGGACATCAAAAGTTATTCAAATCACATTGATACCTGTCACGGTCTCTGTGCGGCGAAGCCGCAAACTGTAGCTAGAATTTCAGAAATCTCCCAAATTTAGCATTGCTGCCGTTTGCGCAGATAAAGTCTCTTAGAATCAGTTGTTAAACTCTTTGCCCTAAACCTACTTGAAGTGAAATTAATAAATTTGGCGCCACAGCGCCCCCTACAGATTTTATATGGAGGTTAAATGTTTAGTTTTGCGAAATTATCTGAAATTTGACACAAAACTCAATTTTGGCATCTTCATCAAAAAAGTCAATGAGACTCATGTCATAATTGTTATGGCTTTGCCGTAGCAATGACCGAAACCTCCCATGTTATTCCAATGGGGAAATCACCAGAACATGTTTACACTTTCACCAACTCCCCCCAGGGCGTCAGCCCTATTAACCTGAAATTTGGTGAGACTCATCTTCAGGGGTGGACCATCAAAAGTTATTCACATTTTTATTCAAAAAGTCACGGTGTCTGTGCGGCAAAGCCGCACATTTTGCCAAGAATTCAAAATAAAATTGCGTTTTGATGGTAAAACAAAGGGGAGAAGATGTGACAGCGTCACAGATTCAGCAGTAGATGTAATAAAAGGACAATTGGGGCACGTTAGCGCCCCCTCCTATTGCGGCCTGGCGGCGGCGTGGCGAGGGCCGATCATTGCCGCTTGCGGCTATATTTATTATTAATATTGAAATATATACAAACACAAAATAAGAAACCTGATAAGAGAACCAAAAAATATAATAAAATAATAATGACAAAATTATAGTGGCACATCATACATCAAATTTTGTCCTCAAATTTAGCATTTGAACTCTAGCCTTTGGAGTTTCCCCATTGATTCATCATCTACTTTTGTTATAATTCAATACTAAGAACCTGAAAAAGCATAATTTCCTTTAAAAATGTTTTCACAGTAAATAATTATTTATTTAGATAAATAACTGAATTTGTCCAGAAACTATAATGGATGAGTTCTGAAATACTTTATATACTTAATGTGAACTTGAAAATGAAACTTACAGACATATTGTTGATTCAAAAAGTAAAGTAAAAAGTATGACTTAATGGTAGTTATTACAGTTTTTCTCAATTGCTTTTACCTACTTATGTAAACTAGATCTTCATGACTTCATTCTTTGCAGAGCAGAACTGGTTCACTCTTGTGACTCACTCACACCTCAAAACTCGTGTTGTCACTCCAGCTCAGACCAACATCTGCCATTGTGTCCTCAGGCAAGACACGTCACTCGCCGTCCCTGGTATGAATGGCCTCACTTCTGTCCATCTGCCCCAGGGCAGCCATAGTTATAGAAGCTGCTTACCAACCCCGAGTGTGGAGTGAATCATGCAGTGAAAGGGAAGTGTGGAGGTTCAGACCAGAGAGTGTGCTTGGTTCTGTTGTGAGTAGATGGACAGACTGTGTGCTTGGTTCTGTTGTGAGTAGATGGACAGACTGTGTGCTTGGCTGAGCTCAGGCAGTGGTGATTATGAAATGGAGGTTAATGTGTGAGTCATTCACTCTCAAGAACATAAACTAAGTCAAGTGGGGACTCAAGACATCACAGACACTGAACTAAAGTGAAGATAAAGATTTTCCAAAGGAAAATAATGTTGACTGATTTTACACTTTTATTTGATTATTTTTTTATGTGCGGTTAAACACATAAAAGGAGGACATGCAGTAAATTGTCAGAGTCAGAATTCAAACTCCCGACACTGCGGCCGGCTGCACTTGGAGCCTGGCATATGTGTGCTGTGCCTTAACCACTCCACCACCGGGCAGCACAGCATGTGTTGACTTTTATGGATGAACAACACACAAGGGAGAGTTTCAAACCTGGGTCTCCCACGTGCACGTCCCATATACCTGCAAAACACGCTGAATGGAGTGAAAAGTCTGACGCCGCTGATCAATTCAAACAAATTAAATTAACCATAGACAAATTAACACTCCATGTTGTTAAAATACTGCCTGTATTTCTAATTAACGTCTAATCTTTAGAAACGTGAACAGAATTTTACTTTCCAGACTGAAGGAATCAGTCTGGAAAGTCTGATTCATGTGTAGAACTCATACCAATCTGGCAGGAGCCAGGTTGTGTTACTGCATGATGACACAATCATTTCTGACTTGTGCAGGATGCTTTCCCATGGTGCATGCTGGATCATATCACGTCTTATTTGTCAGCACAAATGTCCAGGCCGACTGCTGTGTCCTTAGACTGTATGAGAGTGTGTTTGAGAAAGCTTTTGTTTTGTTCAAGGTGTGTATCTCATGTGTTCATTAACATCCCCAGTTAATACGAGAATATTTTGTGGGTCTATTTGTGAAGATATGTAGCTTCTGTATGCAACTACACAGGTAACCAGCAGGGTGCAGCACTGCGCAGAACAAATGTCCACGTCACAGCTTTAGCTTCCATTACCTGAATCACCCTCCTTGCCTAAAAAGGCTCAAATAGTTTTTCAATTTGGCAAGTTAATAATTTTTAAAGTTGCCTCCATAATTTACAACATGAACATGGCAAAATGTCTTGAATTACTAGAAAGTTAAAATAAATCTGATACTGTTGCATCTGCAATCTAAATCCTGATTACAGCAATCATAAACATAAGAAGAAATCCTGACAAGATTTGATGTATTCTGACGAAATTGTTGTGAAACTAAATAAAGCTGAAACATTTTGCACATTAGTTCAATTTCCCGTTTAATGTGCATTTCAACAGGAATGACAACGTTTTGAAATGAGAAATTCATGTGGATCTGGAGCAGCCGCAGTGTTTGGGCCTGAAAGAGAAAAAGAGGGTAAAGGTCACTTGAAGTTCAAACATATCTGACATGAAACCCCCGACTAATGCTCACAAACCCGACTTTGAACACACACCACTTCAGCCCTGCATAATGTTTGCAATAGTCATGCTGCTAATTTGTCTTTTAAAAGTCTTCACTCCTCATTGTTACTTCAAACACAACATTAGGGAATAAACTAAATGAAATAATTATCACCATTTAAACTGGCAATGCCAAAACAGTTGTCTCAAAACATAATATATATTAATAACCTTTATTAATACAGCGAGGGCCTTGAGAGCAAGCTCCCATAAGAGTGCCCTGTAAATGAACAAATAGAACAAACAGAATATACAGATAAAATGCCAATAAAACATCCAATAAAACAATCAATAAAAGTAACAAATATATAAAAACTCTTACAAATACAAAATCGGATAAAACCATGCAAAGAAAGTGCACTGATATTTTAACCAGCGCTTTGAATTCATTAAAAGGCATAAAATAATTAAATTGAAAGAGTTTGTTCCACAAACAGTAGCTGGAATCCTTTTTTCATTATTCTGTGATGACTTGGTGCAAATGTAATTTTAAATCGTCCTGAGATCTTTATTGATGAATACTTGATCTGGTGTTCACAAACTTGAGAAATAATCAGGCCAAATGCAGTGCTGTTCTGAGAAGCTTTCTTTTTCATGGGCACCCTGTGTTGACAGAATACACATAAAACGAGTACAGAATATCAAAATAAAATGTCAATAAATCCATCAATAAAACATACTGGTTAAATACAATATTAAATAGAAAACTGAATAAAATCATTCAAAAAATGAGCATTTTATCTGCGGACAATCTCCAACAAGGGCCCTACATTTATTTAAATATTATTAAATTGCTGATGGGTCGATAGCTCCATTGTCTTCAGTCACATCACACTTGACAGGCAGAAGTGCTTTTAAAAAGGGCAGAGCTCTTTGTTGTTTGTCTTTCTTCTTCTGCCATGGGCCTTATATAATGATGCATTTAATGTATACTGGGACATTCTGAAGGAAGTGAGGCAGCCAATCTGTGCCATCCAAGTACTCCCGCCTTGCTTAGCAGCCCGTCACACTCTCCTGCTGTTGTTGGCACAGTACTAACAGTATAGATGGTCCTACATCTCTGCACCTCCTGCTGCTGCTGCTGCTGCTGCTGCTGCTGCTTCTGCCACGATCTTCACAACATCATCTTATCCCTGTATCTTCCATCTCCTACTGCTACCATGGTCTTCAGAGCATCATGTCATCTCTGCATCTTTCTCCTTTACCTTTGATTTGCCTCTATCATGTCATCCAAGCCGCCAACTGCCAACGATTCCACATACGCTAACCTGTCGCGAGGATGCATTTTGTCTGTGGGATTATGGAGCCTTTCTGTTTTCTGCACAGAGGAGAGAATGAGGATGAGCGCTGATTGGGAACGAGAGTGGAGAAGGTTACCAGAGCCGAGGAGGCAGAGGGGTGAAGACAAAGCAACCGGCAAGGATGCTAATGATGTGGCCATGCTGGAAGCACAGGTTGGTATTCAGAGCTTCATTAGTGAAGCAAGAACAAGAAAAAGTGCTCTAAAATGTTGAACCAGATGCCCTTACCAACCGCCGCTGACGCGGGGTTCTAGCACGCAGGATACAAAGTGGAATTTGGCCAGGTGTCAGTGTTCTTGCTGAGGGCTTTTGGCATGGCGGCCCGCAATGCTGCCGCGGGCACCCGCCATGCCCAAAAGATGCCGCCATGCTGCCGCGGGTCCCCGCCATGCTGAAAAGATGCCGCCAGATATTAAGATAACCGTTTGCGGCATTTTAGGGTGCTGCTTGCGCTCGCGCGTTACCCAAAAGAATGGAAAGTCAATATGATCACACTCCGCCACTTAGGAGCGCCATCTGGCGTAAATTACGGCACTCGTTTACGGCGCACGGCGTTAAAAGTGCCGCTTTATTTTGTAAAAGCATCGGAAAATACGCCGCTATAAGCCGCTCCTAAGTGGCGGAGTGTGTTCATATTGGTTTTCCATAACGAGCGCAGTGGGCACCAATTTTTTAACGTACTTTTTGCTAGCGCCGCCTACGGCGGTGTCCCACCACCATCCTCAAACCTCAGCCCAGCGAGAACACTGTGGTGTGTAGAAGAAAATGATTGATGGCGAGCTAAGAACCAGCCTGGAACCAGAACCAGAACCGGAACACTGAACTTTCACAAACCTTCAGCATCAGCCTCCTGTGGTCTGGTAGGGGCTGTGTCCAGCTAAGTCCGATCCCACACAAAACACCACTGAACTTGCAAAATCTTAAACAAGTCAAAGCGTGTTTTGGACATTACACAAACTCTCAGTTGCTCTTTTATGGACATTTCACCCGCTTTTCACTGAGATTTGCAATGTTATTTCTATTGTGTATTCTGCACTGGACTTTTTATTTTAACATCTTGTTGGAACTTCACACTATAGATTGTAAGCACTTCAGTAAATGGAACAGAATATCTGCAGATTGTTAATATTGTAAATACTGTGTTTTATGTTGTTTTTCAAAATGCACTGTTGAATATAAGGCACAGTCAAGGAACTTCATTCATTTGTATTTGTATTGTTACTTACACGCACCTCCCAGAGTCGAACTAGAATCTTTTGATCTGGCCCAGTGTCCAATCTTTTAAAATCCCTTTTCTATAGCAGTTATAGCATACTGACACATGCTACACAAGGCAAACCCCAGCCTCCTTTTTCTTTTGATAACTGTAAAGTTTTGATTCAGATACAGTTTTTTTCCCTTGCCATACACATCTAGAGATTGCTTTATTCCACTCATCAAACAGCCGGTTGGGGACGGAAATTGGAAGTCTGGAACAGATAGAGAAATCTGGGTAATACATACATTTTTCTAGTTTAAATCCTTTAACTTAGACTTAGGTGTAGGTGATAAGCTTCCATTTTTCAAAATCTTTTTAGGTGTATTTTTTCTCCAGAATTGTTGATAGGTCTCTATGGAGGACCACACCTAAATATCTAAGACATTCTGTTTGCCATTTAACTGGGTAAATCATATGTCACTTTGACAAGAGCAGTGCTGTGATGTTGCTATGGCGACATGAATGTGGTAGTCAGGTTGCACCATGGTACAGGAGATTTATGACGTCTCTACAGAAAGAGAATCTTCATACTTTGAACCTTGGAAAACATTTTTTTCCATCTAATTACACATTTTGGATTAAAATGATCTCACAAAGCCATTTTCTCTCCAAAGACAAAAGCTACTGTAACACGCAAAGTCAAGCAAAGGACCTTTTTGCAACTTTTCAGGTCTACAACAAAACTTTGATCTAACATTCTTCAAATCAGCCTCATCTGTGAAGCAGCGCAATGGCCCTTTTTATCTAAGGAATGCCTCAGAGTCAAGGAGAACTCAGATCAGGTCCTCATAATCGAGTTCTCCTTGACCTGACACCGTCAGAGCCTGGAGCTCCAGAGCCCAGCATGTGGAGCGAGCTGCAGCGTGACCCTGAGTGAACCCTGGAGGCCACACGGACACACAGCTCCATCTCCTCAGGATCACAGCTTCTGGTTCTGGCAGAAGCATTTCACAGCCTGACTGATAATATCATCTTAAAATTAACTCTAACACACAGCAAGATCGATCTAGAACAATCATGTCTAGCACCTCCATCTGGTATCAACTCATTTGCATATTCCAAATTCATATTTATCTGTTTTAATTTTTTTTATTTTTTTGGTCAATAAATCTTCATAATCCACATTTGGTAAAGTGTTCTTTCATTTCAAGAGAGGGGTCAATGTCATGGTTACGATTAACAAGCAACATTATTTTTTAAATAAATTACTTAGAGGTTGAATGGACGATTTTTTGGCGCCAAATCTGAGTCTCATTTCCTCGTGGCGTGGACTGCTGATTGGTCCTGCCACGTATCAATCATAAAACGCGGCTGCGGCTCATCCCCAGGAGAGCAGCACGTTTCCCTGTGTCTAAGCGCATTGATCTATCATAATATAGCTCCCTCAGTGTACAGGACAAAATTATGACAGAGAAAGACAGTTCGAGCTCAGAAGGGACAGAAATCTACGGAGATGAGAGATGCGATGCGATCCGTCGCGCTAATAAACAAACGCACGTCTAGCCGCGAGGCTTTTCTCTGCTTCCGCACGGGGGGAGTGCACATGCGCACTTCCGCTTGAATTCTCAAATTGGCAAAAAATCGTCCATTACGCCTTTAGTTTAGACTAGGACGTTTTTTATTTTTTAACAAAGATTGCCTCTTTAACTCTTCTTTCAAACCAATAGAATCTTCCTTTCATTGTCTTCGATAGAGTGGTTAGTGGCTTTACGGTGAATGTAATTATGTGAAACTGTGGAGGGACAGAAAAGGTCTGAAAAAAAATTCTAGATTTTTGGGCCCGCAGGCTTTATTAGACAGGACAGATGAGTGAGAAATGGGGGATGAGAGAGAAGGGAGGACATGCATTTGTTTTTATTTCCAAATGGCATGGATCCCTGGTATGGCTCGCACACACCCAGTGTTTACACCTCCAAACAAAGAAGTTATACTTGCCGGCTGTTCAGGGACCGGCCTCCAACTGGTGCCCAGAGTCAGGACTAAACATGGGGAATACGAGTTTCAACCAGTGGAGTCAGGGCAATCAAGGCAAGTAGTGACAGACAAAAAAAACTAAAATTACAGTATGTCAGAACTATATTTAAGATAAGATAAGATATTCCTTTATTGTCCCACATGGGGAAATTTCATTGGTGCAACGCAGGTAGATACAGAGGTAGATACAGAAGAACAGATCACTTATAGGAAGTCTGAAAAACACTTTCAGTAGAAGATCTCCTATAAATAAATAAAAACTCCCATAGACAAATAAATAAATAAATACATAAATACCATTGCATGTGATCACGACAGTAATTGCACATGAATATGTGTCACGACAGCACATAGATTGCACATGAATTTCACAGT
Organism: Eucyclogobius newberryi; assembly: GCF_026437365.1. NCBI lineage: Eukaryota > Metazoa > Chordata > Actinopteri > Gobiiformes > Gobiidae > Eucyclogobius > Eucyclogobius newberryi. The sequence goes on from NW_027316167.1 coordinate 38,826,495, forward strand.
AATTGCACATGAATTGCACATGAATTCCAACAGCAATTGCACATATGACAGAATTGCACATGGTTAGGTCAGTATTGCGAGTGTTCAGTACTAACAGTGTTTGTTATAAAGTCTGACAGCAGCAGGAAGGAAAGACCTACGGAACCTTTCCTTCACACAGCGAGGGTGGATCAGTCTCTCACTGAAGCTGCTCTCCAGAGCGGACAGAGTGTCCTGCAGGGGGTGACACTCATGGTCCAGCATAGATGTGAATCTAGCCAGGACCCTCCTGTCCCCCACCTCCTGCACCAAGTCCAGAGCACAGCCCAGGACGGAGCTGGACTTCTTGATGACTTTGTCCAGCCTCTTCCTCTCCCTCTCTGTGATGCTGCTGCTCCAGCAGGCCACACCGTACAGGAGGGCTGATGCCACCACAGAGTCATAGAAGGTCTTCAGGAGTGGCCCTGTCACTCCAAAAGACCTGAGTCTCCTCAGGAGGTAGAGCCGACTCTGGCTCTTCCTGTACAGTGTGTCTGTGTTATGAGTCCAGTCCAGTTTGTGGTTCAGATGAACACCCAGGTACTTGTATGAGTCCACTCTCTCAATGTCCCGTCCCTGGATGTTCACTGGTGAGGGGGCAGTGGGGTGGCGTCTGCGGAAATCCACCACCATATCCTTGGTCTTCCCCGCGTTGATGAGGAGGTGGTTCCGCTGACACCAGTCCACAAAGTCCTGCTCCAGTCCTCTGTACTCCGCGTCATCGTCGTCCGTGATGAGTCCGATGATGGCAGAGTCATCAGAGAACTTCTGCAGGACACAGCTGTCCGTGTCATGTCTGAAGTCTGCAGTGTAAAGGGTGAAGAGAAATTGGTAATTCAAATATGCCTGTTTTTCCCTCACTTTCTTTTGCTGAAGTTTGGCTGGTCTTTGATTCTACTGTGATAAGTGCTGTGAATGTGGTGACCCTACATCAAATATTAAAAAAGTTATTGAATATTAATTTTCATATTCATATTCCATAAATAAAACACAAATAAAGCTTAATATGGAAAAATAAAGGTTGCTGTGTTGTCTATTATGGCGTGTTTATTGTGCTATTCAGATTGTGTTGCTCTATTTGACATTCCATTCCAGCTATAAAAGGTTTCCATTTTTGGTTTTGCTTTGTGATGACGGCTCGTCTCTGTTCCGGCTGCACATTTGATGACGGTTCCTAAGCACTCGTCTCTGTTCCAGCTGCACATTTGATGACGGTCCCTAAGCACTCGTCTCTGTTCCGGCTGCACATTTGATGACGGTCCCTAAGCACTCGTCTCTGTTCCGGCTGCACATTTGATGACGGTCCCTAAGCACTCGTCTCTGTTCCGGCTGCACATTTGATAACGGTCCCTAAGCACTCGTCTCTGTTCCGGCTGCACATTTGATGACGGTCCCTAAGCACTCGTCTCTGTTCCGGCTGCACATTTGATAACGGTCCCTAAGCACTCGTCTCTGTTCGGCTGCACATTTGATGACGGTTCCTAAGCACTCGTCTAGGCTCTACACATTCGGAGCCGTGTAATTCGTTGCGCCCAAAATACGCATCTGATTTTAAAAAGCGAGTTTGCAGTCACTTGGCAATGTAAATAGGAGATGTGTATGAACTGTAAAGACTTGTGCGTTTAGGAGCCATTGACATCGGAAGCTCGAATCTGTGAATATGACGCTAACTTTACCGAACTATCGGCTGCCACGCACAGCTGATACATAAGGGCAGCGTTGCAGCTTTTAATTGATTCAGGATAAGGGCGTATCGGGCCGCTACGTTAAATAGGGCTGGGGAAAACACTGCATCATGCATCGCACATACGCGCATAGCGTCAGTACAATGCTTTCCAAAATAAATAAAGGATTTTGGCAAAAAATTGCTCTTTTTACTTAATACCGCTTTTTATATTTCATTTCATTCTATTTTGTGTTGTCGCCAGTACTTTATAAAAAAAAAATGTATTTTATTTATAAATAGAAATCAATAATCTAAGTGCGGCGGATCCGTAAACCAAGTAATAAAATAACCGCGGTCTTACTTAGAAATGTAAGCAGTCATTTAACAACATAGAACGCTAATCATTACATAGCATGTTTAATGGATTGATCGGTGATTTAGACCATTCAGCATCATTTGCAGGGTTAGGTTTTCTCCTTCATGTGGGAGACCGGGGTTTGAACGTCACTTTTGTTAGTTTGTTCATTTTTTTCTCTTCCTTTTTAAAAAAAAAGATCAATGACCACCACAAGTCTGCATGCCCATCTATGAAAGTCACTGCAGGCTACTGGCTTCAACATTACACAGTTAAAATAGGGACAGTGTTTAAGTCTAAGCTAATGCTAGGCATATGATTTTACCTGCATTTTACAATTTTAAATATGTTTTAATGTTACTATTTATGCTATTGTTTTTTGTATTGTGAATTATTTTGTACTGTGGTTTTATGGCTGTAAGAAACTTTGAGCAATATTTGTATGAATGGTACTAAGCAAATAAATCTTGATTGATTGATAGATAAGCTTAATCTAGTAGGAGATCCACGTACATTCAAGTCAATCAGACAAAACAATGTGGTGCTGTGCAAGTATATCTTTGTCCATGCTTTGTTAAGGCTAATTAAGGTGTCGTTAGTATTTGTGTTACCAAAAGAACTTGAAGATGATCTCATTCCTGCCCCTCACTGTGCCCTCTTGTTTATGACCTCACCCACACTTCATTTCCAGTGCATTCTCTCACAGCAGCTCCTCCGAGGCCCCGTCCAAACCCCAAACTCAATCTGCCTGTTCAATAGCGCTGTAACTTCATCAGCGGCAAATTTATGGACCACACAGAGCCACTGGCCCCATGATGCCTCCAGGATCCCGCTAATGCTACCAGGGCTTTCACTGAGGAGGAGGCCAGGGCACAGCCGGAGCCCAGGGGTGTGGGTGAGGGGTGAGTAATGTTGACTAAATTACATTGATTTAGACTCAGAATCAGAAAGGGGTTTATCGCCAGAGAACAGAATTCACAAACTATTTTAATTATTCATGATTTGTTTATTTGAACTGGGACAGTGCACATTAATCAACATTTGTGTAAATGTGCCAGTATGAGCTGTAGTTTAGCTAGTTTCCAACTGTAGTCCCAGGCAAGATGTAAAAGGCCAGCAATATACAAAACATGCATTTACATTATGTACAGTGCAATTAGGATTAGTAGAGAAACATAAAAGATTTCGAGTCCTTGCCCCAAGTGGAGTTTAAGTAACTCAGGGTCTTGTTCACGAGTGAGGGAAGGATGGAGCGGGAGATTGACAGGCGGATCGGACTGTTGTGGTGAAGATGGAACAGAGTTGAAAGACAAAGCTCTCTATTTACCGGTCAATCTACGTTCCTGCCCTCACCTATGGTCATGAGCTCTGGGTAATGACCGAAAGAACAAGATCACGGACTCAAGCAGTCGAAATTAGTTTCCTCCGCCGGGTGGCTGGGCGCTCCCTTAGAGATAGGGTGAGGAGCTCAGTTACACGGGAGGAGCTTGCAGTAGAGCCGCTGCTCCTCCACGTCCAGAGGAGCCAGCTGAGGTGGCTCGGGCATCTGTCCCGGATGCCTCCTGGTCGCCTGGATAATCGGAAGAAGATGGATGGACAAGTCCAAGTAAAAACAGTTTACTGGGTGAAACATGCACAGAAATCTGTAAGAGCACAATAATATGATGAGACAAGCCGGACACTAACAAACCTGTGACTACGGTCACAGGTTTGTTTCTCAAGAAACAATTATTTAAACTTATGTTTTAAAGGCGCAATGGACGATTTTTCTGCGATTTGAGAACGCAGGTGGAAGTGCACATGCCACTCCCCCGTGCGGACTGATACAACACATACGTGCGTTTGTTTATTAGCGCAACGGAGCGCATCGCATCTCTCGTCTCCCGTAGATTTCTGTCCACTTCTGCGTCAGCTCGAACTGTCTTTCTCCGTCTTCATTTTGTCCCGTACACTGAGGGAACTATATTATGATAGATCCATGCGCTTAGGCACGCAGAAACGTGGGACCAGGTGAGCGGTAGGTGCGTTTTATGACTGATACGTGGCAGGACTAATCAGCAGTCCACGCCACGAGGAAATAAGACTCAGATTTGTGCCAAAAAAATCGTCCAATTTGCAGTGCAATTAATGCATCATTAGAGTGATGACGATGACTGACGATGTCTTAAAATGTACATCGTACTGCAGCAAACCTGTACGCGATTCCCTCTTCCTAAATCCCAACCCACCTCACTTCTGTGGTGCACCAATTCCTCATAAGTATCTGCCCTGAGCCCGCCCTACTATACCTTACATGCCTATGCAAACCACCAAATTAATATATTTAGAATATTCATAAGGGTGACACACGGTCCCATGAACTGGACGAGAAAAGGAGGAAGACGAAATTCTCCGTAATGGAGAAGGTGGTGGAGGCCCACAAAGGAGTCTTCAAATGGAAAGGCGCTGCTTTGCCGTTCATCTGAGGGCGCGCCACAACTCCGCCTGTAGCAGCTTATTAAAAACATGACTAAACAAAAACTCAGGACCGAAGCGCAATTTGTTTATAAAAAAGTTACATTTTAGTCTCATCTGACCACATGACTTTCTCCTCATTGGCAGACTTTTTATCACCAAAGCAAGTTCCTATGTTTGCGTATTCTGTTCATTGACGATGGCAACAAACCTTTTCTGATTCCGATTCACACGGGCCTGGACATGTGGCGACCTTCTGTGCGATGCATGATTTTAAACCATGACAGTGTAGTGTATTCCCGATAGTAACCTTGAACCTGTGGTCCCAGCTCTCTTCAGGTCCTTGATCATCTCCTCCTGTGTAGGTCTGGGCTGATTCCTCACCTTTCTTATCATCATTGAGACCCCACGAGGTGAGATCTTACATGGAGCCCCAGTTCGAGGGGGATTGACAGTCATCTTTAGCCTCTTCCATGTTCTAACAAATGCTCCAACAGTTACATGTGAGTGATTAGGAGATTTAAAAAAGAAAAAAAAAAAAGGAGATAATGGACACTCAAGATTTTGGGTTTTACTGGACAAATACTCACAGAAATGTTAAGCCTACAATAGGATCATCAAATCATTAAATATAGATGTATTACATAATTTATTTCCAATACAATGAGGCAAACTGACATTTCTACCCATGGGATTCATACGTTTTTATAAAGATAAGTAAAAATTTTGACTTTCCAGGGTAGAAATATCTAAAGTGTGTTTAAAGCAGCTCAGACATCACATGTGTCGCAGGTGCTTTTACTTTGATAAAATGGATTTGACATATTTTGTGATATTCTGAGGGGAATCCCAGTTTCTCCATTACAATTTACCTGACCAGCCGTTCCCAACACGTTTTGACAGACTTTACAAAACCTGAGGGTCTGGGATCCAACCCGGTCGCTCCAATTTCCAAAGGGAGTGATTGACAGGCGGATCAACCAATCGGACGAACGGTTTGTCTGTTCGTGTCTAAACAAACATGGAGGATTACGAGGAAAGAGTAAAAATAACAGACTGAGAAATGTTGGCGACTTCTGCTGAGTCAACAAGCGACGCACTAAACTCTGTAAATCTGAGGAAATGAAGTTATACATTTTGTTCTGAATGTTCCGAAAATAATATTTGAGAGTCACGTGACACAAATTAGTGCTGGTGGTTGGACCGGTTAATGCTGGAGAGTTTTTGACGCCGCCCAATGGTCCGAATCCAGACCCTTCTGCATTTGAACAGAATGTGGGCGGGGCTGGCGGGTCAGGCAACATTACAATCACATCATGTTTCACTTCATTCTGGAATTGTTAGAATGTTATGAACAAAAATATAAAGACTCTATTCTGAAGTTTGTCTCTACATGTGGCAGTGTTTAGGCCACGGTCAGAATCATCCTGAACACGCAGCACCAGCGCATGGAGGAAAGACACAAAGCGTTTAAGAAAATGCTTTTATTGACATTTGAAAAAGCCTTTAAAGCACAAAGATATAAAGGACTCTGTGGGACTAAAAATGTGGAGTTGCACATTGTGCTTGTAGCAGTCTGTAGTCACAGCCCCAAACCGTAAACAGTTATTGCATAAATCCACCAGAGAAAAACTGGCCCAGTAGAATCCATCAGAGGAACAAGCGAAGAACCCTAAAGATCTGGAAGCTGGGACACAGTGAAATGACAGCAGCGTTCTACTCGACATCCTACAAGAAAAAACATATTTGTGCTTTTGTGTAGCTAACAGAACCTTGTTCTGACTAATCTGAGATGATTTAAAGTAAAATACAAATGAAATCAGAGTAATATGAAAAAACAAAACAATAAACAATAAACCGACTCCTGTGAACACCGGTTCACACATTAAACATATTAAACGTTGCTCTCTGAGGCTGTTCTCTGGGAGCACTGGATGTATTCAGAGCGGATTGACTGAAGTCCAGGACACACTACAGGACTTTTGAGTCTTAAATGATTTATAAACTTGAGACAAAAGTGCGGACAACAGAGCCCCATGTTGTGAGCTAACAATGCTAACACAGCTAGCATCAGCCGTTTCCTGTCCAGGGTAAAGTCACTCTCAAAGTGTTTAAAACGATCAGAGCATTGCACTTCTCGTTTGGAAGTCAAACCTGTGCTAATATTACTTTGTAAAACATGAATCAGAAAAATCTACAGTTTATCATCTCCAGCTTTCAGAGCGGTGAGTAATTATGGCTCTTTTTGTCTTTTCTGTATTCGTATCCTGCTCCTTTGTATCGTTCCGTTACCCTGACGCCCCTGAAGTCGGGGAGAAGCGAATCAGGGCCTAAATCAGGCTCTGGATCCTGCAGTGTGCAGGCTTAGTCTACTGTTTGTTCAATTCATGAAATAAAGAAATGATTAATTAGAATCAAACTTAAAACAGAGAAGATCCAGATCTCAAATACATCCATGAGCTGCACACATTTTATAAGAATCGTTCTAGATTAAGCACATTTCACAGGACGATAGTGACAAACCACCTACTGTACCATCGTTCTCCACAGGGCAGTGTTTTAATATCATCACAGACGTTCTACACTTCAACATCAACTCAACTGTAGCAAACATGTAACCAACCTCCAGGACCATTGTTATTCAGATGGACCATTATTATTTAGATTGACCTTCAGCATTTCTAGATTGACCTTGATGCGTTCAGATTGTAGAATATGTTTCAGGCTGAAATGGAAGTCTGTAGAAACTGTACGCACATTTATTGGAATTAGGATATAACTAATTTAACAAATGTTCCTTTCTCAGGGAGTCGAACTCTGAAGCTTCTGGCTTTTTTTTTTTTTTCAATTATTGGATAAATCGAAAAAATCATTTGTCTAAAATGATTAAGAATATTTTCCCAGAAAAGTCAGTGTAAAGTTGTTGTAAAGTTGTTGTAAAGTTGTTTTGAGCCTCATTCGCTTCTGGAGCCACAAGCAGCAGATTTCCCCCTTGTTAAAGTCGACATCCCTGAAATGTCCGTTGTCATTTCTGCTGCAGTAAACACTATAAAGACAGAAATGAAATGCCCTTTCCAAAGTCTGTATTTTCTATTCAAATCCATCAAGATCTACTCATCATCAGCTAAACAAAGCACTGATAGTAAACACGACTATTCACTCACTTGTAATACTTTAAAGAGAACACGCTCAGAGCTCATCATGAAATACCTGAAACACAGAAGTGGTCTGTCCCGTCCCGTGTGGGACGATGCTACGACAGTGTCACTCAAACACTTCATGGTCCTGTACTTTTAATGAGGGATTTGGTGCATTGAGAATAAAACTGATTTCTCATAAATTAAGAAAACGGAAAGTATTTTGAAATAGGATTTTTGGCAACATTCTCCTACTAATAATTAATAATTTACTCTCTTATTTACAATATTCCTGATTTTAATTATCTATGTAAATATTGATTTCATGTGTAAAAAATACAATCTGCAAACAAAGATGTAAATGGAATCTGAGCAGAACACATTGGTTACACTGGGCCTGTCACAGTTGTTCCTCCAGCTTTTCTAACGCTTCGAGTAGAAGCACAAAGCAGCGCTCTGCAGACACATGTAGGACACCAGCTCTGAAGACACATGTAGGACACCAGCTCTGAAGACACATGTAGGACACCAGCTCTGCAGACACATGTAGGACACCAGCTCTGCAGACACATGTAGGACACCAGCTCTGAAGACACATGTAGGACACCAGCTCTGAAGACACATGTAGGACACCAGCTCTGCAGACACATGTAGGACACCAGCTCTGAAGACACATGTAGGACACCAGCTCTGCAGACACATGTAGGACACCAGCTCCTCGGCTCTCTGAGGACACTCTAATTGTGCTTGGCACGGATCCCTTTTAAGTAGCCTTTCCAACGCCTGACCACGTCCTTGAAGATGGGGGCGCCGTCGATGGAGGCCAGCAGCTGCAGCTGGTTGATGTGTGTGGTGTGGTAGTCCCAGCGGGCCAGGTTAGGGGCTGTGCCTAAGATGAAGTGTCTCAGGTCGTAGATGCTGCCTGAGCCTGTGTCGTACAGAGGGAGCATGGCCTTTAGAGAGTCCATGCCTCTGCTGAAGAGCTGAGTCGCCTCGGCGCCTCGCTCCCCGGCCGTCTCCGTCACGTCGTACAGCCCCAGCAGAGAGTAGATGAAGCCGTTGAGCACGAAGGAGCTGGGGGTGGTGGGGTACTCCTCGTACCAGTCGTACTTGTTCATGAACACGGCTTTGACCCCGTGCTGCGCAGACGGCACCTTGTACGGTCCCACTGCTCTGAGGGCAGAGTTCAGGTAGGCCTGGTCTTTAGTCAGCAGGAAGGCCCGCACCAGAGTGGACATGGCCTGGCCCTGGGCCATGGCAGAGTACCAGCCAGGCTCCAGCGCTCTGAAGCCGTCCCCCAGCTTCCGGGTCACCTTTATGGGCCAGCCGCCGCGCTCGTCCTGGTTCCTCACTAACCAGTCACTGGCGGCAAAGAAGGCCGCCATGTGAGCTGTGGTGGAGATGGTCACATTGTCCACAGAGCCACGGCCACGAAGAACCAGACGCACCACTCGCCTCGGCATGATCTGTGCACAAAACACCCTGTCAGTTCAGAGGATGCACAAAACACCCTGTCAGTTCAGAGGATGCACAAAACACCCTGTCAGTTCAGAGGATGCACAAAACACCCTGTCAGTTCAGAGGATGCACAAAACACCCTGTCAGTTCAGAGGATGCACAAAACACCCTGTCAGTTCAGAGGATGCACAAAACACCCTGTCAGTTCAGAGGATGCACAAAACACCGATGCACAAAACACCCTGTCAGTTCAGAGGATGCACAAAACACCCTGTCAGTTCAGAGGATGCACAAAACACCCTGTCAGTTCAGAGGATGCACAAAACACCCTGTCAGTTCAGAGGATGCACAAAACACCCTGTCAGTTCAGAGGATGCACAAAACACCCTGTCAGTTCAGAGGATGCACAAAACACCCTGTCAGTTCAGAGGATGCACAAAACACCCTGTCAGTTCAGAGGATGCACAAAACACCCTGTCAGTTCAGAGGATGCACAAAACACCCTGTCAGTTCAGAGGATGCACAAAACACCCTGTCAGTTCAGAGGATGCACAAAACACCCTGTCAGTTCAGAGGATGCACAAAACACCCTGTCAGTTCAGAGGATGCACAAAACACCCTGTCAGTTCAGAGGATGCACAAAACACCCTGTCAGTTCAGAGGATGCACAAAACACCCTGTCAGTTCAGAGGATGCACAAAACACCCTGTCAGTTCAGAGGATGCACAAAACACCCTGTCAGTTCAGAGGATGCACAAAACACCCTGTCAGTTCAGAGGATGCATGCCAGAACTCATGAAAGGTTATGACGCCTCTTAAAGGGTTAAACAACATCTCACAGCTGAGACTGTGTCCAGAGCCTGAACCTGCAGATGGAGACACATCCAAGTGTTTCTCCTTCTCACTACGTGTTCAGGCCTTGCTCATGCTCAGCTTCTAGCACATGATTGTGCAGGTGCTGAGCTTGAGTCGAGACCATTCAGATCAGTACCACTTTCCTTGAATGCTTTGATCAACTATAAAATCATCTGCCCAGCGACGACAGGTGGAAATTGGCACTTGAGCTACAACCTAGTACTTTACAGCTCTCCTTTTAAGATGAATAATAATCAATCAATAAATAAGTTAAACTAAACTAAGAGTGGACAAAGCACAGGTTTAAACAAACTGGATTTCAGTTTTGAAACTGGCAATAGGAATGAGAGTATTGATATCAATACACAGACATCATTTTGTGGGTATCGTTGCACAGGCGTGTGGTGGGTCTATGTTCTGGACAGCTTTGAGCACAGTGCTCGTGTCACCTCCACTTAACAGCAGCAGAATGGATGTCAGGTGTTATGCCCCTGCCGCGCAGAGCCCGAGCACTTGCTAAAGTTGTGTTTCAATCTGGACAATGTCCGAACACAAAGGGAGTGTGACGTGGGCATATTGAGGGGCAAACACTAAAGAGAACACTCTTCTGGAGCAAGTGCAGAGAAGTGTTGTAGTGCACTAAGCTAGACTTGAGCAGAGGTCTGAGCGGGAAAAAAGAGACGTGTGGTTTTGGGAAAAACGTAGAATGAAGACTGTTTTGTGGACGCTAGAGCTGCGCTAAAAGCAGCGCTAATGTGATGCTAACAACAAGAAAACAAACTGGGATAATGCTCTGTGAGGAACACAGGTCAGAGTGTAATTATATATATATATATATATATATATATATATATATATATATATATATATATATATATATATATATATATATATATATATATATATATATATATATATATATATATATATATATATATATATATATATATATATATAATTACACTCTGACCTGTGTTCCTCACAGAGCATTATCACAGTTTGTTTTCTTGTTGTTAGCATCACATTAGCGTGAAATGGGAATGAGAGTGGGGAAGGACATGTGGCAAATTGTTGCATCCGGTTTCAAACTCTGAAATGCTGAGTTCTGCTCATATGGACCATCCCCATGGCAACCAACAGTACTGAAATATTCACATTTTAAAGATTCAATACATAGATTTTCAAGCTTTCAAATTCAATAGTCTAAATTCAGTGTAAAATGTGAAGTAAATTTAGTGACGCGAGGCATTTTGAAACTTTGCTCTGAAATCTTTATCGCAACTTTTATATATTTTTTTAAGCTGAGAAAAACACAGAAAGTGTAGACTGCAAAATCCAGTGACTGGAATTTGGAACAAAACTTTTTTCAGCTTTGAAAATTCAGAGTTACAAATTAGTTACAAATTTCAAACAAAAAATCTGGTGAAATGATCTTCCATAGATGAGTATATTTATGACTGAATCTGAAATAAAAACATCTACAAACCCTCCCTTTAAATTTATTATATATATTAAATATTCAAACCTTTCACCTTGCGATTACAATCAAACTATATTTTGCTAATATCTAATAAACTATAATATAATAATATCTAATCTAACATGTTAAAACTATTGTGGGCTTCATATTAGAGACAAAAACAAAAACCTTAGAACAGTTAAAAAGCAGAACTCCCCTCTCCAGATCATCTTCAGCACCACATACACCCTACATCCACATCCTACACCCTACAACATCCTACAACATCATACAACATCCTACAACATCCTACATCCTACATCATACACCCTACATCCACATCCTACAACATCCTACAACATCCTACAACATCCTACACCCTACAACATCCTACATCCTACATCCTACACCCTACAACATCATACAACATCCTACATCCTACATCATACACCCTACATCCACATCCTACACCCTACAACATCCTACAACATCATACAACATCCTACAACATCCTACATCCTACATCATACACCCTACATCCACATCCTACAACATCCTACAACATCCTACAACATCCTACACCCTACAACATCCTACATCCTACACCCTACAACATCCTACAACATCATACAACATCCTACATCCTACATCATACACCCTACATCCACATCCTACAACATCCTACAACATCCTACAACATCCTACACCCTACAACATCCTACATCCTACATCCTACACCCTACAACATCCTACAACATCCTACAACATCCTACACCCTACATCATACACCCTACAACATCCTACACCCTACAACATCCTACACCCTACAACATCATACATCCTACAACATCATACATCCTACAACATCATACACCCTACAACATCCTACACCCTACAACATCCTACACCCTACAACATCCTACACCCTACAACATCCTACAACATCCTACACCCTACAACATCCTACACCCTACAACATCCTACATCCTACAACATCATACATCCTACAACATCATACATCCTACAACATCATACACCCTACAACATCCTACACCCTACAACATCCTACACCCTACAACATCCTACAACATCATACACCCTACATCCTACACCCTACAACATCCTACAACATCATACACCCTACATCCTACACCCTACAACATCCTACAACATCATACACCCTACACCCTAAAACACCCTACAACATCATACACCCTACAACATCATACATCCTACAACATCATACATCCTACAACATCATACATCCTACAACATCCTACACCCTACAACATTATACACCCTACATCCTACACCCTACATCCTACACCCTACAACATCCTACACCCTACAACATCCTACACCCTACAACATCCTACACCCTACAACATCCTACACCCTACAACATCCTACAACATCCTACAACATCATACATCCTACAACATCATACACCCTACATCCTACACCCTACAACACCCTACACCCTACACCCTACAACATCCTACAACATCCTACACCCTACAACATCCTACACCCTACAACATCCTACACCCTACAACATCCTACACCCTACAACATCCTACTACATCATACACCCTACATCCTACAAAATCCTACTACATCATACACCCTACATCCTACAACATCCTACTACATCATACATCCTACAACATCCTACTACATCATACATCCTACACCCTACAACATCCTACATCATAGACCCTACATCCTACACCCTACAACACCCTACAACATCATACACCCTACATCCTACAACATCATACACCCTACGTCATACACCCTACGTCATACATCTCACACCCTACATCATACACCTTACGTCATACACCCTAAGTCATACACCCTACGTCATACACCCTACGTCATACACCCTACACCCTACGTCATACACCCTACATCATACACCTTACGTCATACGTCATACACCCTACGTCATACGTCATACACCCTACGTCATACGTCATACACCCTACGTCATACTTCATACGTCATACACCCTAAATCATACGTCATACACCCTACATCATACATCATACACCCTACGTCATACACCCTACGTCATACACCCTACGTCATACACCCTAAATCATACGTCATACACCCTACATCATACATCCTACGTCATACATCCTACGTCATACACCCTACGTCATACACCCTACGTCATACACCTTACGTCATACATCATACACCCTACACCCTACGTCATACATCATACACCCTACATCATACGTCATACACCCTACACCATACACCCTACGGTATACTTCATACGTCATACACCCTACGTCATACTTCATACGTCATACACCCTAAATCATACGTCATACACCCTACGTCATACACCCTACGTCATACACCTTACGTCATACATCATACACCCTACGTCATACATCATACATCCTACGTCATACACCCTACGTCATACACCTTACGTCATACATCATACACCCTACGTCATACATCATACACCCTACATCATACGTCATACACCCTACACCATACACCCTACGGTATACTTCATACGTCATACACCCTACATCATACACCCTACGTCAAACTCCCTACATCATACACCCTACATCATACACCCTACGTCATACACCCTACGTCATACGTCATACACCCTACATCATACGTCATACATCATACACCCTACGTCATACTTCATACGTCATACACCCTACGTCATACACCCTACATCATACACCCTACACCATACATCATACATCATGTCATACACCCTACATCATACGTCATACATCATACACCCTACGTCATACACCTTACGTCATACATCATACACCCTACGTCATACACCCTACATCATACACCCTACGTCATACTTCATACGTCATACACTCTACGTCATACTTCATACACCCTACGTCATACTTCATACGTCATACACTCTGTCATACATCATACACCCTACGTTATACACCCTACGTCATACACCCTACATCATACACCCTACGTCATACACCCTACATCATACACCCTACGTCATACATCATACACCCTACGTCATACACCCTACGTCATACACCCTACATCATACACCCTACGTCATACATCCTACACCCTACGTCATACATCATACACCCTACATCATACCTATACACTCTACATCATACACCCTACGTCATACATCACACACTCTACATCATACGCCATACATCATACACCCTACATCATACGTCATACACCCTACATCATACACCATACACCCTACGTCATACATCACACACCCTACATCATACATCCTACATCATATACCCTACATCATACGTCATACACCCTACATCATACACAATACATCATACGTTGTACATCATACATCATACACCCTACATCATACATCATACACCCTACGTCGTACATCATACACCCTACATCATACGTTGTACATCATACATCATACATCATACACCCTACATAATACGTCATACACCCTACATCATACACCCTACATCATACGTCATACACCCTACATCATACATCCTACATCATACGTCATACACCCTACATAATACGTCATACACCCTACATCATTCACCCTACATCAGCTGATGTGACAGACCTTGGTGGCCTTCACAGCCTTGGTGTTGGACAGGCCCACGCCCTTCCTCAGGTCAGTGAGTAGGTCTCTGGTCAGGGTGCTCCAGGAGGTGCGGGGCCCGATGCCGTAGGTGATGTCGCGCTCCCTGAAGGCGATGAGCTGGCTGCTGGTCACGTAATGGATGGTGAACGGAGGGCCCTTCTCAGTGGTCTCCAGAACCACAGACATGCTGCCGTTAGAGGTGAACTTCAGGTCCAGGCTCAGGATGAAGTCTTTCGAGTTCCCCAGCTGGAGAGACACGCCCTCTGAGGACTCTGGAGGACACAAGACGGGAGAGGTGTTCACGCTTTGTGGGACTCTTTCAGATGCCGTCATCAGAATGTTAAAATTGTCAGAATGGAGACAAAATGAAGGAAAATGAATTAAAAAATAGAAAAAAACGCCTTTAGGCAACGTGACTGCTATGCTATAGAGCTATGTATTGATTTTGAACACAATTTGACCTCAGAACGAGTCCGGAGATTGTTCATGGACCTAAAAACTGCACAGGAAAAGTGTGGATTTTCTTTTTTATCTGTGATGCAACAATCCAGGGAAATTCAAACTAAATGATTTGCGCTCAGAGAAGACGAGCTCGAGTGAAGCTATTTACAACCCAGGTATGTTTATGGAGGGGACAAGGGTGTAGAAAAGCACACAAAAGTCAATTTTGTCCTTTTAAATATGTTCAACATTCCAAGACAGAAACATAAAAGGAGGTGAGGTTTGTGAGAACAGACTTGGGTGAACCAGAGATATTTTTAGCTGAGTGAAAGCAGCCATTCTCCTCCATCTGTCTCCTCCCAGATGCTCTGACGAGATGAGCGCAGGGGCGGACTGGGGGGGGAAGTGGCCTGGGAGCAGAAGGCAGGGGGCCACACTTTACATGACACTGTAACACTTATGACTGGGGGTCAGTTTAATTGCCAGGAAAATCATAAAATGTATGTCATTTTGTGGTGGGTTTTACAGAAGATTTCAGAGGCCATTTTTGTATTCATTTCATGATCAACATATATTTTTATTAGTAGTTAGGTTATAACTTAAAAGTTCACTATGCAGCTGTTGGGGGTATGACACAATCTCCGTGGATAAATAAAAGATAGATGAGTTTATATCATATTGTGGAACATTCCAGGAGAAGCAAAAACTAATTTATGAGAAAATCAGTGACGGACCCTCAACTAGAAAATCAAACTTATTTCATCTGAGGCAGCCTTACAGTGAGGAAAGTAAGTGTTTGAAGTTCTCCCACACAAACGTCATGCTTTGGGGGGGCTTTTCTTCACAGGGGACAGGACGACTGCTCTGTATTAAGGACAGGACGAATGGGGCCATGAATTGTGAGATTTTAATTAACAATCTCCTTCCCTCAGTCAGAGCATTGAAGATGGGTCGTGGCTGGGTCTTCAAACATGACAATGACCCGATGCACCTTAAGTGACTCCTTAAGAAGCATATCAAGGTTCTGGAGTGGCCTCGCCAGTCTCCAAACCTAAATCCAATATAACATCTTTGGAGGGAACTGAACCTCTGTGTTCCTCAGCAACAGCCCCAGAACCTGACAGATCTAGAGAAGATCTGTCTGGAGGAGTGGGACATCCCTGCTGCAGTGTGAGCAAACCTGGTCAAGAACTACAGGAAATGTTTGACTTCTGTAACTGTAAACAAAGGCTTCAGAACCAAATATTAACACAGATTTTCTCAGGTGTTCAAATACACACAATCTTATATTAAAAAAGGAAGTTTGATAAATGATGGCCAATGCAAGTTCAGTAAGTGTGAGTAAATTATGAGGCTCAGATTATGACCTTTCATCACGACAGCTGACCACAAGTTGTACAAATACACAATATGAACCTCCTCAGCAGCCCCAGTATTAGAAGACCTACAATAATTTCATCCCAATTCATGAACATGCAAATGTTCTATCTTTAAGAGGTAACTAAATCCTTCTAAGACTTCTTCTAAGACTTTGCTGTGATTGGTTAAATCCCCTCATAATGCGCGTGACAGTCCGACCAATGGGAGGAGGTTTGCTTCCTTAGATCTCTGTATTCCAGTGTTTTGGATATCGAAAGCCCTTCGCTCTATTCAGAAAAGCCTGCAGCCATCTTAACTCCACAGCACTCACTTCACATTCTCTTCTCCCATTGTCACACGACCTCAAAATACAAGCCCATTTCTTTTGGCTTTGATACAACACAGCAGAGGGATCAAGCCCGGAGACATCAGAAGACCATCCACACAAAGCCCTTGTGACGTCAAAAGGGTGAAAATGAGCCGCAGAACTGAAGAGGAGGAGGAAGACGACAGCCAAGACTGTGAAATGAGAGGCGGAGGAGGAAGAAGGCACAGCGAGCCAGTCAGGCAGGGGCCAGCCATCACCATGGCCCTTTAATGCACTCACAAACCCATTACTTAAGGCAATGCACAGAGTAAGTGGATTTGTACTCTGGCCCCTGATTACCCCAGCATCAATAACGGATTGGACGGGAATGCAGAGAGGAGAGGGGAGGGGAGAGAAGAGAGGAAGCTGCAGAGCTGGGTGGCTTTTCAGTAACAAATCATAAGAGAAAATTCTCACTGCATGGACTCTTCCAGAAGTGACATGTTTAGAACCGCTGCACTCACACGTTTAGATCCGCTGCACACACAGCCTGGTACTGATATAAACATTACATCCAATTCAATTTAACCAAAAGAAATAATAAAAACATATTTTTTTTTTAGTTTTGACACAACACAGACAAATAGACATTTATATGTTCATCATATTTGGCAATGAGTACATGAGTCAATATCTAGCTTCCAGCCCCCTTTTCTATGGTTATGCTGGATTTGTAGTGCCTGATGGGGCATTTACAAACACGCAAAGGATCTTTACATGGTTTCAGATATTTGGACCATCTAAAACAAGTCCCTCCCCTTGTTGGAAATCAAACATTTAAACAGGACTGTAAACCCTCGTATTGATCACAAACTACACTATGCAGGCAACTACAAAGATATTGCATAAAACTATAATAACATTCTCAGTCATGATGCAAAGCTAAATACAAAATGGCCTGGCTATTTATGGGTTTCAGCTTCCTGTTTATTGAGATCTGGACCGCACCATCACACAACAGAATTTTCATATAGCAACAAACATGGCAGATTTCCATGGTGACATCATCATTTTCTGACATTCCATCCCAAACTCTGTGAAATTTGAGGACTTAACATATATATTTGGTTTTGAATTTTTAAAGGCTATGGCAAGGGTGCTAGATCATTTTCAGCACTCCCATGTGCTCATCACCATACATCTTCCCCAATCCGCACTCCAAATCAGATCGCACAATTACATCTGTGTGAATAAATGTCACTTAGTCAGAACACATGGTTTCGTGAGGCTTAATGACCCTCCGCTGCGGTTCAGATCGGTTCCCAGCCTCGCGCTCTCCCACTGACTCTCCAGCTCGCTCTGCCCCTGCCCAGCGCCATGGCTCCTCTGTCATTTCCTATTCACCTTCTTCTTACAATAGCTCTCCTCACTTCCCCTCACATTATCCACAATTCAGTTTCTTTCAGATGCTTTTGCTGCACGTTCTTCTCCCGGAATCATAACGTTTTCAGCGATTCCAAAGACTTCACATTAATCTCCCTCAATCTGTGCCACTCCTTATACTTCTTCAAGAGGCCATCATCTCCGCATTTCAACGACTTTGGCAGGATCATTATT
This sequence comes from Eucyclogobius newberryi, assembly GCF_026437365.1. Taxonomy (NCBI): domain Eukaryota; kingdom Metazoa; phylum Chordata; class Actinopteri; order Gobiiformes; family Gobiidae; genus Eucyclogobius; species Eucyclogobius newberryi. The sequence goes on from NW_027316167.1 coordinate 38,845,243, forward strand.
ACTCAACTCAACGTATTTGCCTTCCCCATCTCCTCCCCATTACCCACTGTTGCCCACTCCCCGCCCTGTACTGTAAATAAGTCTCTGAGATCCACTTGTCTTGGATCTCTCCCATGATTGTAAACCTGCACACGCAGATTCCTCCAGAGAAGGAAAGAAAGAGGCAGCTTCCCAGAATTTGTGCATGTGATGTAAATACAGTTCAGAAGTAGGACTGGGCACCATTTGGTTTTGTTTTTTTACACCAGCACTTTAACAATATCTGCTTTTCCATACGGACACCTGAATGGTTCTTTTTTCGATGCCTGTATTTTCTTGTAATTGTATTATTAGTGTAAATGAATGTCCAATATTATGCACTTTTTAAAGCTTTGAATTATGTAGAAAAAGATTCAGTTGTAGTCATCTGGAAATGTATTTGTTTAAATTCTCAACTTTCCTCCCAAACTAATCTTTGTTCTTTGTTACCATAACTACCCTGTAATGGGGCATACAAATCCTATTGTTAGCTGGCATTGACTCCCTCATCTCTGATGAATACCTGATTAGCATCTGAGTGGCCTGGGCTGATCCCGCCCTGTGGCTTCAAAATGCTGTTATACACCATCGGTAAATTGAACTAAGCCTCCTTAACTTCCTCTTTTTACCTCATTGTCTTCAAAGGAACAGAAACAGAGGTTTAAGGTTCAATTACCAGTAAATATAACAGCATTTTGAAGCCATGGCCCGGGACCAGCCCAGGTCACTCAGATGCTAATCAGATACTCATCAGTGATGGGGGAGCTGCAGCCAGCTAACAATAGGATATCTTTGACCCATTAAAGTGTCCAGATAAGTACAACTGAATCTTTTTCTACAATGGAACACTCCTGGACTAGCTTTTGATGATTATTTTGTTTGTATAACCACACATGTACTAAGACAGACGCAGGTTTTCCCCGTATATGATGGAAATATCAAAGGCAGCGCTGCACAGAACATGCTTAATGTTGTGACTACTTCATGCTTTTCCTATGCGTTTGCCTGGGCAGCGGAAGAGGATTGTGCTGAGCAAGATTGGATCACATTTGTTGTAGCTACATTACATGGACACACATGCTCCACACTGGGGCTCACGCTTTTATCTGGACGGAGGAGCACAATGATTATGTTGCTCTGTCTGATCATTTCTGTGTCTTCTTTGACATGTCTGTTTGCCCCAGACCACCGGCTGCTCCTGCAGTTGTTCCACCGGAGGAGAAACATTGGTCCCTCATCTGCCTGAAGAGTGGGTCCTGCTCGACTCCGACGGTCCCTCATCTGCCTGAAGAGTGGGTCCAGTTCGCCTCAGTCGGTCCCTCATCTGCCTGAAGAGTGGGTCCAGCTCCAGTCTCCCTCGTGTCCGTCTGTCCGTCTGTGAGAGTCGGATCTCTCCTTCACTGGAACTCCTCCAGGTTTCTACGCTTTTTTCCCAAAGAGGTTTTTTTTGTAGTTTTTCCTGGCCGAGAAGGAGAGTCTAAGGACAGAGGACCCTGGGACATCGTCCCTCGCCACCACAGACATTGTTGATTCATTTCTCCCTGTGGCCCTCAGAGGCAACTGTTGTTGTGATTTTGGGCCTTACAAAAATAAATTGATTTGATGATTTGATTTGACATTAATGATGGCACAAGAACACGGTTTATGGAAATGATAAACTTGTAAATGACTTGTTGAACTCTGTTACATCTAGTGTTTTGAATGTTCTGGACACCATCGCCCCTATGAAGGCTAAAATGGTTAAAAATAAGCAGAAGGCGCCGTGGAGAAATGATGATTGGGTCAGGGCACAGAAAAGGGAGTGCCACAGGGCCGAACGGAAATGGTGCAAGTCAAAGCTCCAGGTTCAAAAAGAGATTTACAAAAAGAAGTTGTACATGTACAACCTCATTTTATGAAGAACTTGAGAAGGGTATTTTTCTGAAATAATTGGAAGCTGCAGTAACACTTGCGTGTCCTGTTTGCCACAGTAACAGATGAACAGACGCATCTGTGATGTTACACCTCCGTGTGGTGTATTCAGGTGCTCATTGAAGTGAACACACAAAGCCAAGGCACCGGACAAAGATTATTTTTTAGTACCAGTACCTTGTAGAAGTGAAATAAAGATTACATTAGTTGCAACTCTAAATACAAACAATGGCTTTGCAATAATTGGCTAAGATCATAAAAGTTGTTTAATTGACAGAAGCTACTGTATGTAATACAGCTCTGCCCCACAAAACCAGCACAAAGCCGCCTAAACAACAAAAGATAAGTATACCACTTCCTTTCACAGTGCTATACATAAATACATTTTAAAATAATCTATTTCAATAATGATATAAATCAATTGGGTAAAAGACATTTCGACCAAGACAGAAGTTCAGAAGAAGACATTCCTCATTCCTTACTTAGTGTCAGATACAGATTAAATGATAAAACTATGATGTTGTTTTTTTCAAAATGAAGCAGCCCTAACATATGATGCTGAGTGTATAATATACCTACTGGTGTAGCATCCTGTCTAAACTTCTCATCGACGCTTTATTCTGATCTGCAAAGAAAGCCGCAGCCTGTGATAGTGAGGTGCAGAGAGAGGAACACTGTGTCCCAGAATAACCTGAACACGTACCTCAATGTCAATTACACCTCAATCAGGCCTAATCACGATCTACACGGAGCCAACCACAGACAGATGCACTGTATCTACGCTGGAGAAGAAAACTCTGTTCAAAGAAACGTACAATGCTTTATCCTGGCTTTATTAAATGCTTTTAGACAGTGCAGCATCAATGTTTGAAGGTGCTCTATGCAGATTTTTGTTTGCATAATTATTTTGCCTGAAATCTTGCACTGTATGAGATTAAATGCATTTATCTTGCATCTTATTTTGTTGCTTCAAAAATTCCTTTACAAAACCTGTACGCGGGCTCCCTTCTCACAGATCTTTACACAACTTAATGTGGAATCCTGACTAAAGGCTCATTTATGCTCTATTTTCATATGTTCATATGTAAGCATAGAGACTGGCCCTGTCCCAACACTCACACGACGCACAACACACTTGGCTGAAGATTGCTTTTTCTGACAGTGTACGACGTGTGTAAGTGCACAAGTTTATACTTGTGTTTGTAATGTCAGGTCTGTATTCTGAAAAAGTAACCACCAGGGGGCACTGAAAGTCAGTTAGAAAAATGACCAAATCGGAAGAAATAGAGCTACAAGAAACATCAAACTGAGGCTGCCACAGCAGTTTTAGCTCAGGGACGTCACTATACTTCACTACTTTAATTAATTCCTACATTTTGTCGAGGAAGTCTTAAGTAGTGCACCTTTTTAATGCAGGGAGGTCTGGAAGCAGATGATTACCTGTAATCAGGGCCGGCCCAAGCCTTCAGGGGGCTAAGCGAAAACATTTTTGGGGGCCCCTCACCACGTCATCAGAATCAGTTTTATTGCCATTGTCAGTAAACAATTCACATATGGGAACTTTCTTCAACGCAAACAAAGCACACCAAAACCCCAGGGCATCCGTTTGCCAGTTAGTTTATTCTCAACACCTCACAAGCTCAAATATTGATAACTTAAATCCCACAATGCAACTTGGTATTCTGCTGACATCACCTCTACTCCCTGTACAAATAACACACGTCCCAGATATGTTTTTGGGCGTATTTGTGGGCGTTAAGGGTCTACAGCCACATTAGCCCATTAGTTTAAATAAATGAACAGGGGGGGTCTGGGGGCCCTCCCCCAGAGATTTTCAGACCTTTTTTGGGTCTTCTGCTGCATTTTAATGTGGTCCAGCCGGCTAAAGTAAGAGTAAAATGTTGAGGTTGTAATGCTATAAAATGATGATGTGATGAAACTGTGCCAGGAGAAAATGACTAAAGCCAGTTATTAATACATTAGTGTACTTAATTACTCAATACAATATTGGCTATGAAAAATAATTATGGTCAAATTGATTCATTTTAACTGAAAATGTAAAAGTAATAGTTATCCTTACTAATTTATCTTTTACAGCTCCCAACTGTTCCTTCTTACCAAAGTGACAAAACAAGTTATATTAAATTAAACAAATAGTATAAGCATTGCTTGATTAACAATTAACACTGATAAAACAGTGCAAACAAGTTATTCCCAGAGAATGAACAGAACGAGAAGTGAAGGTCCAAACCTAGCTATAGTGAAGAGACTGCATTTCTGCAACTTTGCCACTTTTGTATAAAAATATATAGTATTATTCTATAACAGACGTAATTATAATATGTCTGGTTATTTTTCACTATCAATTTATTATAATTTATAACAAATAGTCTAATGATGCTTTTTAAATAAATTGAAATGTTTTATTGCTCTATTAAAAGTGAATTAGAATATAAATGTTTGTTCTGATCAGAACATCACACACTGGACATGAAACAATGCTGCGATGTGATTGGCTGATGGACCTGACATGCATAAACCTTTACGTTCCTCTCATTCCACTTTAAGAAGTCAAAGTAAAACAGACATCACGAGTCACGATTGATCTCACACATGGTGATGTGAGAGAGAGAGACGCAAACTCAAACCCGCTCATCTCTAACTGAGGCTGCACAGGGGCCCGGGACAGGGGCCCGGGACAGGGGCCGCACACTGTTCACTCCAAAGTTTCAGGTCAGAGGTTCTGGAAGAGACGGCGCTCGTCCGGACCGGATCTCCACCTCTTAGTGACCCGGGGCATAGACGCCTCTCACCGGCCTCACCTGCAGCTAACACTACGGGGCTGGTGTAAATGTGAAGCTTATTATCTTTCATTCAGACGTATTATTGTGCGCGGGGCAGAGCTCTCCTCGCCTCCAGCCTGAGGGAACTAACGTGACAGAATCGTGTTGTTTCAAACAGCAGCATTAACCGTCTCTTTGTAAGAGAAGTTCAATACCTGGAGAGTGTTGTTGAGTTTGCAGTTTCTTTACATCGTCAAGAAGTTTCTTCTTTCGTTTTTCGGCACCAGGAGATATATTCCTCTGGACATGAGGACCACGTTGTGTTGTGTTTATGTTTTGCTCTCGTTCTGCTCGCGCACAATGAAGTTGACCAATCAGCGCAGGTTTGGTGTCTCGGTTGCCAGATTGTCATTACAAATAAATGCGGTTTGTGCGTTATATGTTACCGCTGTGTGTCGCTGCCGCGCCAGCAGCGCTACTACACTAGTGGCGCACGCTGCGCTTGCACTTCTCATAAGACGGGTTGCCAGACTGGGGGCCCTACTAACGCCTCGGGGCCCTACGCGGCTGCATAGTTCGCTTATAGGCTGGGCCGGCCCTGCCTGTAATCTTGGTCAAATTTAGATGAATAAATACAAACCCACAAACATACAGTGATATCTCTCAAGAATACAAATCATTCCTTTTCCAAGTGCAGTGTATTACACACGGAGCGTGCAGTTAAAACAAGCACGGACATCGATCACTACGACGTTACGCCACATACAAACGACGTTACGCCACATACAAACGACGTTACGCCACATACAAACGACGTTACGCCACATACAAACGACGTTACGCCACATACAAACAACGTTACGCCACTTACAAACGACGTTACGCCACATACAAACGACGACGTTACGCCACATACAAACGACGTTACGCCACATACAAACGACGTTACACCACATACAAACGACGTTACACCACATACAAACGAGGACGTTACGCCACATACAAACGAGGACGTTACGCCACATACAAACGAGGACGTTACGCCACATACAAACGACGTTACACCACATACAAACGACGTTACACCACATACAAACGACGTTAAGCCATATACAAACGACGTTACACCACATACAAACGACGTTAAGCCATATACAAACGACGTTACACCACATACAAACAACGTTACGCCACATACAAACGACGACGTTACGCCACATACAAACGACGTTACATCACATGAACGACGTTACACCACAAAAACGACGTTACACCACATACAAACGACGTTACACCACATACAATCGAGGTTACACCACATACAAACGACGTTACACCACATACAAACAACGTTACACTACAAACGGCGTTACGCCACATACAAACGACGTTACGCCACATACAAACGACATTACGCCACATACAGACGACGTTACGCCACATACCAACGACGTTACGCCACATACCAACGACGTTACGCCACATACAAACGACGTTACGCCACATACCAGCGACGTTACGCCACATACCAACGACGTTACGCCACATACCAGCGACGTTACGCCACATACCAACGACGTTACGCCACATACCAACGACGTTACACCACATACAAACGACGTTACGCCACATACAAACAACGTTACACCACATGAACGACGTTACACCACAAAAACTACGTTACACCACATACAAACGACGTTACACCACATACAATCGAGGTTACACCACATACAAACAACGTTACACTACAAACGACGTTACGCCACATACAAACGACGTTACGCCACATACAGACGACGTTACGCCACATACCGACGACGTTACGCCACATACCGACGACGTTACGCCACATACCAGCGACGTTACGCCACATACCAACGACGTTACGCCACATACCAACGACGTTACGCCACATACCAACGACGTTACGCCACATACCAACGACGTTACGCCACATACCAACGACGTTACGTCACATACCAACGACGTTACGCCACATACAAACGACGTTACGCCACATACCAACGACGTTACGCCACATACCAACGACGTTACACCACATACAAACGACGTTACGCCACATACAAACAACGTTACACCGCATACAAACGTTGCCTTCCTGCTTCTCACTGTCAAAGGCCGTTAATCGCACAGGTTAAGAACGGCTTCAGAACGGGTTGACACTATTTTGGACAAATTCTTTTCAGCACTCATCTGGTGGTAAAAATGGTGCTAAATATCCTTTAGTGTGCTGCCAGAATAGAACAATCAGTCACACCTAGAACAGAACGAAAATGTTTGTTTGTGACTTTAAAGCGGCAGTCAGATTTCTGGTCAGCGCCTTGGCAGGGCCTGGATGTGAGAGGGCCCCTGGTCTCTCAGATTAGAGCCTGGTCAAACCAGGACTGACATGTGCAGTCTGACAGGAGACACAGAGCAGGCGACAGCAGACAGGAGCCATATCCACCTGCTTGAACACAACAGAGCTGCTGTAATTATGGGGCTTCTCCACACCAGTGTCAGGCAGAGCTGTCACCAGTGCTGACAGAGGAGTGATTCAGGCTTGGGATGGCAGAGCCCCTGTATATGGAGCATGGCAGGGCCCCTGTATGTGGAGCATGCTGTGCACACTTTAGCTGCTTATCCAGGAGGGGTGCTTTAAGTAAAAAATGTGTACTTCCAACACAGTTAACAACAAATAATAAAATATGAGTATGTTGTGACTTCTTTGTCTTGAAAATAACCAGTATTTCTGTTTTGCCTACAGCACCAAGGCATTCTCTATTTGTGACCACAGAATCCTGGCATTGTCATTTAGTATTTGAGCGCCTTAAAGAATATATCCATTCCTTGGATAACGTTATTGACTGAATGGTAGATATATTCAATGAGTTGAGTCCATTTTAAGACCACACCTAGGACGCTTTTGAGATTTTATGTAGATTTGATGAAGCCGTACACAGGCCATAGCATGTTGCCTCAAAGCAATTATAATTAAAGCCGTGAGGCGATAAAGGACCTCGCCCCCCTTGCGACCGCGGGGTAAGAGCCACCGTGAAGAGCCCACCTCTAATCCCCCCGCCTACATCACCCTTCCCTCACAAACAGTACCAACTTCATACTACTTCATAGAACATTTTCACAACCGCACAGTTCGAGATAGAGTTATGTCCCCACTGGCTTTTATGTTCAGTGTGACGTGGAGAATAAGAGTGCCACATTTTAACTGTTTATGACAAAAGGTTTTCATCCCATTCAAGATTCCTGTAAACCAAAAAGTCTATTGGAGTATATGTCAGGTTTCCATGGTAACATGCTTGCAGCTAGAGGTATGTCATCATTAGCTTTTTTGCTTGGAATGGCAAGAAATGAAGAGTTTGTTATCTAAGTCTAGATAAGTCTAGAGTCTAAAGGTTAAAGTGTATAGAATAAAGTCTGGCGGTAATGTAACTCTTGGATATCAACCGCCAAAAAACAAGAAGAAGAACAAGAAGAAGAACAAGAAGAAGAACAAGAAGAAGAACAAGAAGATCAGCTCATCATTTTGCACAAAACATTTATATACGTGCCGAGAAATAGGACATCGCATGCCAGAGAAAAGCAAGTTTTAAATACTTTTAAAAAATTTACATTTTTGTTAACAAGCTTGTCTCGTTCACATTAGGAATTGTATGAAAAATCTAAAGAATGACCTCTATTGGATGTATGGGTGTAGTTCATTTTGAGACATTTTCAAGCCTTTTGACAGAAAATCCAATCCGACTCCCTGTGGGGTTTAGGGAGGGGTCATAATAATCATAATTTATGAGGTACGTTCAAACAATTTTCATAAGTCTAATGTATTTAGACATTTTAGGGGGCGCTAGTGAGTCATTTTGCAACAGTAATTTTTTTAGACAAGGCTGCCCCAAATAAATTGTCTGTTTGCTGTAACCCGACCCAACATTTTTCAAGTGGGTCGGTCAGTAGGTAAATTCTTATTTTTTTTTACTTTGAAGGCAAAATTTTGCCATTTTTTAACTCGAAGTGACCACCAGGGGTCAGGCTTCAACAGTCCAGGGGTCAGGCTTCAACAGTCCAGGGGTCAGGCTTCTACAGTCAATGACGAAAAACGTCTCGATCAACCCGATCGGGAGACTAAATCTCCCGATTTTAAGATATTTCAATCGACCTTTTGTTTGCCGTTATCCTTTATTTTGGTAGCGAAGGCGAGAGGGGGGAACATGCGGGGACACAGGCGCCGCCATGTTTGTTGTGATGACGCTGCTGGGCGTGTTTCCCCCCCAGAATGCATTGCCAAGTCAAATTTAAATCAAGCCACACCATGATGGAGAACGGCATGAGCAATGGCCAGATCAGTGGCACTGACAGAGGCAAACCAACGTGTACAAAGCAAAATAGGGTTCCTCGTGCATGGTCTGTTTTGTTACAGGCAAATATGGAGGACTGAAAATGAAGACGCACATGCGTTATTAGATCTTTTGGCTGAAAGGTTTAACAGCGCTATAAAAATATTCGACACAGCGCTTTAAGAAAGACGCTTGGTGGTGAGTGGGCGAAATATTTGAAAAATAAAAGAATTTGGTGTTAATTTAACAAAATGCTAATATTTTTGTATTAAACTAACCCTAGTTTTATACAGGGTCAGTCGGGTTAAGGCAAATAGACATTATTTTGCTCAGCCCAATGAAAAACTTTTTTTTTCACCGATCCTGAATATTAGTTAAAAAAAATTGAAGCTTGTAAAGCTGCCTTTCTCAGTGAGTTGTATACTTTTGTAAGATATATAATAGGAATAACAATGGTAAAAAAATGTTTGTCAGAAATTAACATTTGATTATTTCTTGCAGGTAAATCTTCTTGCAGAAAATCCATTATGGGACTTCTCTACACGAGGGAAAGCGAAGTGTAACATTTGTACTTTATACAGATGTTTACAAATGTTACAATATTTAAAACATTGAAACAACTTTTTTTTTTTAATGAGTTTATTCTTTGTACGGATAAAGAAAACAAAGTATTTAATATTGTTTTTGTGAGTTAAAGTGTTATTTATAAAGTAGTGTTTTTAGTTTGGACTTTTTATTTTTACTTTATTATACTAATGTGAAGCCTAAACCAGGCAAAGGTTTGTTCTGTGACTAGAAAATATTGAAGAGGGGTATTAGTGTTTTTTTGTAAAATAAAATAATAATAAAGAAGAAAGAAAAGCTTCATTCTCAAACTACTTTATAGAAGACATTTCTGTGCATGTTTGGGGAAGAAAAACATGATTTAGAAGGACATTTAAAGAAATAATCCAAATAATAATAATAATAATAACCCATCCATCAGTCCATCAAGAAAAAGCGTTGAGCCTCATACCTGGGGCGTTGAACTGACGCACTGTGGTGTATCTGCTCTTCTCATAGAGGCGACTCATGCCACACCCCTTTGGAACGGTCCAGGGGGCAGAACTAGCCCGACTGTCCCGCTCCTCTGCAGTATCGTACACCTCCACATGGGGCGCCCTCTCCGTCAGGTTCTTGCTGTAGTGGCTCAGGCCATACTGGGCGATCTGGATGGCATAGAAGTAACCCTGAGGACCCCACTGAGTGGACAGTGGCACGCCTAGGGAAAAACAAATGATGGTCATATTAAAGGTGGAAAAAAAAGCCTGCACCTGCTTTTTCTATGAAGAAGCTCTTGCTTTGTCTGGAATCTGGAATGCTCCACAGTATGGCATTAAACATAGCTGATATAATATTTAATCAATCAAAGGTATTCATTGTTTCAAAAATATAAGGGGGTCTGTGGTGTCACCTACTGGTTTCTACTCTGATGGAGAAGCTAAATGTCATACCTAATATTCCAGGCAGAGCACGGGGACAGAAAAGTTACATAGTGCACCTTAAAGCAACTGTATGCAACATACTTCATACTTAGGAATCAGAATTAGAAAAGGTTTATTATCATTGTAAATGAACCAAACTCAGAAACTTGCTGTGGCCTTTAGGTGCAATGTACAACAATGAATAATAATAGCAATATCAAAAAGGCCAGCCCTGAGCTTCTGCTTCCATAACTTCCTCAGGACGTGAACCAGGGATGGTCATTGTCATAACTCACCCTGGTGCGTGTAGGTACAATGCTAATGTTTGATGTCACAGTGTATTCATCATAACTACTTGTGAAAACATCCAAGTCTGCAACACGTGCACAGCTCAAACATTTAAATTCAAAGCCATACATTTTCCATGAAAATTAATGGTTTAGGTTTCAGATATGACACAGGTTTAATGCCACTGTAGTTCAGTGGCATTAAACATTTCAGTGTTGCACTTCTAGACGTACTTTTCCTAAGCCAAGTCACACCTATGTTTTACATACAATTTCACACGTTTGAGGTTAACCTTGTGTGATCAAATGCATATCATAAAGCAAGCACGAATGCTACTTTGAGCTCTGGTTTCAAAGCATTAGTTTTGCCTCCTACAAATTAATTGAACTAAAGGGGTAAATTTTAAATAAAGTTAAATGTTGCATACGTTTTAAATCACATACACAGAATTTAATTGGAGCAAATGGCATTTCGTCTTATAAGATAAGATAAGATAAGATATTCCTTTATTGTCCCACATGGGGAAATTTCATTGGTGCTACGCAGGTAGATACAAAGGTAGATACAGAAGAACAGATCACTTATAGGAAGTCTGAAAAACACTTTCA